>NW_027664267.1:455000-475000 GCF_963264785.1 Psittacula echo
CTGCTTAGGGTACTTTATAACTAAAGGCTACAATGGTGACTTTAGGAATAGAGACAAATATAACCTAACCCTAACCCTAACCCTAACACTAACCCTAAACCCCTAACCCTAACCCTAACCCTAACACTAACCCCTAACCCCTAACCCTAACCCTAACCCTAACCCTAACCCCTAACCCCTAACCCTAACCCTAACCCTAACCCTAACCCCTAACCCTAACCCTAACAGTAACCCTAACCCCCTAACCCTAACCCCCTAACCCTAACCCTAACACCCTAACCCTAACCCTAACCCTAACCCTCATCATCCTCCTTATCTACACAGAGAAACCAAGGGAGTCCCCCTGACAGATCCCATGGACTGTCCGAGGCAGCAGGCTCTGACTGGGAGGTAGAAGTTCTCCTGCCCTGACACCTTCTCAGCACCTCTGACACCAGCAGCTCCTGCACACAGAAGGCTCCTGCTTCGCCCCCAGCACCTCTGCAGGCAGAGCTCAGCTCCAAGCACAGGAACAAGCCCAGCGCCTCCTCCTCACCCATCCCCTGCTCCTACAGCTGGGATGGCACCAGCACATCTCCTGACAGCTTCTCCTCCCTTTAGAGCACGCACCCACCATGTGTTTCAAGGCAACACTAAAACAGGATTGCAAAGTCAAAGAACATGTACCTGGATGCGCAGGGCAGCCACGGGAAATGCAGCCTCCCGAGGGAGGGGTCTCCTCTGCACTGGTTCCTGCAGGGCTCTGGCTCCTTAAATAGCCCACGCTCAGCGTGGGGGCCCCGTCACAATGGGTGTCTCCACAGCGACCGCCAGGGCTTTGTGATGGCTTCAGAACATGCAACTCTGTCTGAGGACAGGTGAGCAGTCAACAGAGAGTTGATGGGTCAGGTTTAAAGGGAGAACAGCCATGGGAGACATTACTGTGGGCATCTGCTAGAGACCACCTGATCAAGAGGACTCTGTGGATGAAGCACTCTACAGACAGATAGGAAGAGCCTCACGCTCGCAGGCCCTTGTTCTCATGGGGGACTTCAACCACCCTGACGTCTGTTGGAGCAATGCTACGGCCCAGCACAAGCAATCCAGGAGGTTCCTCGATTGTGTGGAAGATAACTTCCTTCTGCAAGTAATAGAGGAGCCGACAAGGAGGGGTGCCATGCCAGACCTCATGCTCACCAACAGGGAAGGGCTCATTGGAAATGTGACACTCCAGAGCAGCCTTGGTTGCAGCCATCATGAGATGGTCGAATTTGAGATCCTCAGCACAGTGAGAAGAGCGTGCAGCGAGCTCACTGCCCTGGACTTCAAGAGAGCAGACTTTGGCCTCTTCAGGAACCTGCTTAGGGTACTTTATAACTAAAGGCTACAATGGTGACTTTAGGAATAGAGACAAATATAACCTAACCCTAACCCTAACCCTAACACTAACCCTAAACCCCTAACCCTAACCCTAACCCTAACCCTAACCCTAACACTAACCCCTAACCCCTAACCCTAACCCTAACCCTAACCCTAACCCCTAACCCCTAACCCTAACCCTAACCCTAACCCTAACCCCTAACCCTAACCCTAACAGTAACCCTAACCCCCTAACCCTAACCCCCTAACCCTAACCCTAACACCCTAACCCTAACCCTAACCCTAACCCTCATCATCCTCCTTATCTACACAGAGAAACCAAGGGAGTCCCCCTGACAGATCCCATGGACTGTCCGAGGCAGCAGGCTCTGACTGGGAGGTAGAAGTTCTCCTGCCCTGACACCTTCTCAGCACCTCTGACACCAGCAGCTCCTGCACACAGAAGGCTCCTGCTTCACCCCCAGCACCTCTGCAGGCAGAGCTCAGCTCCAAGCACAGGAACAAGCCCAGCGCCTCCTCCTCACCCATCCCCTGCTCCTACAGCTGGGATGGCACCAGCACATCTCCTGACAGCTTCTCCTCCCTTTAGAGCACGCACCCACCATGTGTTTCAAGGCAACACTAAAACAGGATTGCAAAGTCAAAGAACATGTACCTGGATGCGCAGGGCAGCCACGGGAAATGCAGCCTCCCGAGGGAGGGGTCTCCTCTGCACTGGTTCCTGCAGGGCTCTGGCTCCTTAAATAGCCCACGCTCAGCGTGGGGGCCCCGTCACAATGGGTGTCTCCACAGCGACCACCAGGGCTTTGTGATGGCTTCAGAACATGCAACTCTGTCTGAGGACAGGTGAGCAGTCAACAGAGAGTTGATGGGTCAGGTTTAAAGGGAGAACAGCCATGGGAGACATTACTGTGGGCATCTGCTAGAGACCACCTGATCAAGAGGACTCTGTGGATGAAGCACTCTACAGACAGATAGGAAGAGCCTCACGCTCGCAGGCCCTTGTTCTCATGGGGGACTTCAACCACCCTGACGTCTGTTGGAGCAATGCTACGGCCCAGCACAAGCAATCCAGGAGGTTCCTCGATTGTGTGGAAGATAACTTCCTTCTGCAAGTAATAGAGGAGCCGACAAGGAGGGGTGCCATGCCAGACCTCATGCTCACCAACAGGGAAGGGCTCATTGGAAATGTGACACTCCAGAGCAGCCTTGGTTGCAGCCATCATGAGATGGTCGAATTTGAGATCCTCAGCACAGTGAGAAGAGCGTGCAGCGAGCTCACTGCCCTGGACTTCAAGAGAGCAGACTTTGGCCTCTTCAGGAACCTGCTTAGGGTACTTTATAACTAAAGGCTACAATGGTGACTATAGGAATAGAGACAAATATAACCTAACCCTAACCCTAACCCTAACACTAACCCTAAACCCCTAACCCTAACCCTAACCCTAACCCTAACCCCTAACCCCTAACCCTAACCCTAACCCTAACCCTAACCCCTAACCCCTAACCCTAACCCTAACCCTAACCCTAACCCCTAACCCTAACCCTAACAGTAACCCTAACCCCCTAACCCTAACCCCCTAACCCTAACCCTAACACCCTAACCCTAACCCTAACCCTAACCCTCATCATCCTCCTTATCTACACAGAGAAACCAAGGGAGTCCCCCTGACAGATCCCATGGACTGTCCGAGGCAGCAGGCTCTGACTGGGAGGTAGAAGTTCTCCTGCCCTGACACCTTCTCAGCACCTCTGACACCAGCAGCTCCTGCACACAGAAGGCTCCTGCTTCGCCCCCAGCACCTCTGCAGGCAGAGCTCAGCTCCAAGCACAGGAACAAGCCCAGCGCCTCCTCCTCACCCATCCCCTGCTCCTACAGCTGGGATGGCACCAGCACATCTCCTGACAGCTTCTCCTCCCTTTAGAGCACGCACCCACCATGTGTTTCAAGGCAACACTAAAACAGGATTGCAAAGTCAAAGAACATGTACCTGGATGCGCAGGGCAGCCACGGGAAATGCAGCCTCCCGAGGGAGGGGTCTCCTCTGCACTGGTTCCTGCAGGGCTCTGGCTCCTTAAATAGCCCACGCTCAGCGTGGGGGCCCCGTCACAATGGGTGTCTCCACAGCGACCGCCAGGGCTTTGTGATGGCTTCAGAACATGCAACTCTGTCTGAGGACAGGTGAGCAGTCAACAGAGAGTTGATGGGTCAGGTTTAAAGGGAGAACAGCCATGGGAGACATTACTGTGGGCATCTGCTAGAGACCACCTGATCAAGAGGACTCTGTGGATGAAGCACTCTACAGACAGATAGGAAGAGCCTCACGCTCGCAGGCCCTTGTTCTCATGGGGGACTTCAACCACCCTGACGTCTGTTGGAGCAATGCTACGGCCCAGCACAAGCAATCCAGGAGGTTCCTCGATTGTGTGGAAGATAACTTCCTTCTGCAAGTAATAGAGGAGCCGACAAGGAGGGGTGCCATGCCAGACCTCATGCTCACCAACAGGGAAGGGCTCATTGGAAATGTGACACTCCAGAGCAGCCTTGGTTGCAGCCATCATGAGATGGTCGAATTTGAGATCCTCAGCACAGTGAGAAGAGCGTGCAGCGAGCTCACTGCCCTGGACTTCAAGAGAGCAGACTTTGGCCTCTTCAGGAACCTGCTTAGGGTACTTTATAACTAAAGGCTACAATGGTGACTTTAGGAATAGAGACAAATATAACCTAACCCTAACCCTAACCCTAACACTAACCCTAAACCCCTAACCCTAACCCTAACCCTAACACTAACCCCTAACCCCTAACCCTAACCCTAACCCTAACCCTAACCCCTAACCCCTAACCCTAACCCTAACCCTAACCCTAACCCCTAACCCTAACCCTAACAGTAACCCTAACCCCTAACCCTAACCCTAACAGTAACCCTAACCCCCTAACCCTAACCCCCTAACCCTAACCCTAACACCCTAACCCTAACCCTAACCCTAACCCTCATCATCCTCCTTATCTACACAGAGAAACCAAGGGAGTCCCCCTGACAGATCCCATGGACTGTCCGAGGCAGCAGGCTCTGACTGGGAGGTAGAAGTTCTCCTGCCCTGACACCTTCTCAGCACCTCTGACACCAGCAGCTCCTGCACACAGAAGGCTCCTGCTTCGCCCCCAGCACCTCTGCAGGCAGAGCTCAGCTCCAAGCACAGGAACAAGCCCAGCGCCTCCTCCTCACCCATCCCCTGCTCCTACAGCTGGGATGGCACCAGCACATCTCCTGACAGCTTCTCCTCCCTTTAGAGCACGCACCCACCATGTGTTTCAAGGCAACACTAAAACAGGATTGCAAAGTCAAAGAACATGTACCTGGATGCGCAGGGCAGCCACGGGAAATGCAGCCTCCCGAGGGAGGGGTCTCCTCTGCACTGGTTCCTGCAGGGCTCTGGCTCCTTAAATAGCCCACGCTCAGCGTGGGGGCCCCGTCACAATGGGTGTCTCCACAGCGACCGCCAGGGCTTTGTGATGGCTTCAGAACATGCAACTCTGTCTGAGGACAGGTGAGCAGTCAACAGAGAGTTGATGGGTCAGGTTTAAAGGGAGAACAGCCATGGGAGACATTACTGTGGGCATCTGCTAGAGACCACCTGATCAAGAGGACTCTGTGGATGAAGCACTCTACAGACAGATAGGAAGAGCCTCACGCTCGCAGGCCCTTGTTCTCATGGGGGACTTCAACCACCCTGACGTCTGTTGGAGCAATGCTACGGCCCAGCACAAGCAATCCAGGAGGTTCCTCGATTGTGTGGAAGATAACTTCCTTCTGCAAGTAATAGAGGAGCCGACAAGGAGGGGTGCCATGCCAGACCTCATGCTCACCAACAGGGAAGGGCTCATTGGAAATGTGACACTCCAGAGCAGCCTTGGTTGCAGCCATCATGAGATGGTCGAATTTGAGATCCTCAGCACAGTGAGAAGAGCGTGCAGCGAGCTCACTGCCCTGGACTTCAAGAGAGCAGACTTTGGCCTCTTCAGGAACCTGCTTAGGGTACTTTATAACTAAAGGCTACAATGGTGACTTTAGGAATAGAGACAAATATAACCTAACCCTAACCCTAACCCTAACACTAACCCTAAACCCCTAACCCTAACCCTAACCCTAACACTAACCCCTAACCCCTAACCCTAACCCTAACCCTAACCCTAACCCCTAACCCCTAACCCTAACCCTAACCCTAACCCTAACCCCTAACCCTAACCCTAACAGTAACCCTAACCCCCTAACCCTAACCCCCTAACCCTAACCCTAACACCCTAACCCTAACCCTAACCCTAACCCTAACCCTCATCATCCTCCTTATCTACACAGAGAAACCAAGGGAGTCCCCCTGACAGATCCCATGGACTGTCCGAGGCAGCAGGCTCTGACTGGGAGGTAGAAGTTCTCCTGCCCTGACACCTTCTCAGCACCTCTGACACCAGCAGCTCCTGCACACAGAAGGCTCCTGCTTCGCCCCCAGCACCTCTGCAGGCAGAGCTCAGCTCCAAGCACAGGAACAAGCCCAGCGCCTCCTCCTCACCCATCCCCTGCTCCTACAGCTGGGATGGCACCAGCACATCTCCTGACAGCTTCTCCTCCCTTTAGAGCACGCACCCACCATGTGTTTCAAGGCAACACTAAAACAGGATTGCAAAGTCAAAGAACATGTACCTGGATGCGCAGGGCAGCCACGGGAAATGCAGCCTCCCGAGGGAGGGGTCTCCTCTGCACTGGTTCCTGCAGGGCTCTGGCTCCTTAAATAGCCCACGCTCAGCGTGGGGGCCCCGTCACAATGGGTGTCTCCACAGCGACCGCCAGGGCTTTGTGATGGCTTCAGAACATGCAACTCTGTCTGAGGACAGGTGAGCAGTCAACAGAGAGTTGATGGGTCAGGTTTAAAGGGAGAACAGCCATGGGAGACATTACTGTGGGCATCTGCTAGAGACCACCTGATCAAGAGGACTCTGTGGATGAAGCACTCTACAGACAGATAGGAAGAGCCTCACGCTCGCAGGCCCTTGTTCTCATGGGGGACTTCAACCACCCTGACGTCTGTTGGAGCAATGCTACGGCCCAGCACAAGCAATCCAGGAGGTTCCTCGATTGTGTGGAAGATAACTTCCTTCTGCAAGTAATAGAGGAGCCGACAAGGAGGGGTGCCATGCCAGACCTCATGCTCACCAACAGGGAAGGGCTCATTGGAAATGTGACACTCCAGAGCAGCCTTGGTTGCAGCCATCATGAGATGGTCGAATTTGAGATCCTCAGCACAGTGAGAAGAGCGTGCAGCGAGCTCAATGCCCTGGACTTCAAGAGAGCAGACTTTGGCCTCTTCAGGAACCTGCTTAGGGTACTTTATAACTAAAGGCTACAATGGTGACTTTAGGAATAGAGACAAATATAACCTAACCCTAACCCTAACCCTAACACTAACCCTAAACCCCTAACCCTAACCCTAACCCTAACACTAACCCCTAACCCCTAACCCTAACCCCTAACCCCTAACCCCTAACCCTAACCCTAACCCTAACCCCTAACCCCTAACCCTAACCCTAACCCTAACCCTAACCCCTAACCCTAACCCTAACAGTAACCCTAACCCCCTAACCCTAACCCCCTAACCCTAACCCTAACACCCTAACCCTAACCCTAACCCTAACCCTCATCATCCTCCTTATCTACACAGAGAAACCAAGGGAGTCCCCCTGAGAGATCCCATGGACTGTCCGAGGCAGCAGGCTCTGACTGGGAGGTAGAAGTTCTCCTGCCCTGACACCTTCTCAGCACCTCTGACACCAGCAGCTCCTGCACACAGAAGGCTCCTGCTTCGCCCCCAGCACCTCTGCAGGCAGAGCTCAGCTCCAAGCACAGGAACAAGCCCAGCGCCTCCTCCTCACCCATCCCCTGCTCCTACAGCTGGGATGGCACCAGCACATCTCCTGACAGCTTCTCCTCCCTTTAGAGCACGCACCCACCATGTGTTTCAAGGCAACACTAAAACAGGATTGCAAAGTCAAAGAACATGTACCTGGATGCGCAGGGCAGCCACGGGAAATGCAGCCTCCCGAGGGAGGGGTCTCCTCTGCACTGGTTCCTGCAGGGCTCTGGCTCCTTAAATAGCCCACGCTCAGCGTGGGGGCCCCGTCACAATGGGTGTCTCCACAGCGACCGCCAGGGCTTTGTGATGGCTTCAGAACATGCAACTCTGTCTGAGGACAGGTGAGCAGTCAACAGAGAGTTGATGGGTCAGGTTTAAAGGGAGAACAGCCATGGGAGACATTACTGTGGGCATCTGCTAGAGACCACCTGATCAAGAGGACTCTGTGGATGAAGCACTCTACAGACAGATAGGAAGAGCCTCACGCTCGCAGGCCCTTGTTCTCATGGGGGACTTCAACCACCCTGACGTCTGTTGGAGCAATGCTACGGCCCAGCACAAGCAATCCAGGAGGTTCCTCGATTGTGTGGAAGATAACTTCCTTCTGCAAGTAATAGAGGAGCCGACAAGGAGGGGTGCCATGCCAGACCTCATGCTCACCAACAGGGAAGGGCTCATTGGAAATGTGACACTCCAGAGCAGCCTTGGTTGCAGCCATCATGAGATGGTCGAATTTGAGATCCTCAGCACAGTGAGAAGAGCGTGCAGCGAGCTCACTGCCCTGGACTTCAAGAGAGCAGACTTTGGCCTCTTCAGGAACCTGCTTAGGGTACTTTATAACTAAAGGCTACAATGGTGACTTTAGGAATAGAGACAAATATAACCTAACCCTAACCCTAACCCTAACACTAACCCTAAACCCCTAACCCTAACCCTAACCCTAACACTAACCCCTAACCCCTAACCCTAACCCTAACCCTAACCCTAACCCCTAACCCCTAACCCTAACCCTAACCCTAACCCTAACCCCTAACCCTAACCCTAACAGTAACCCTAACCCCCTAACCCTAACCCCCTAACCCTAACCCTAACACCCTAACCCTAACCCTAACCCTAACCCTAACCCTCATCATCCTCCTTATCTACACAGAGAAACCAAGGGAGTCCCCCTGACAGATCCCATGGACTGTCCGAGGCAGCAGGCTCTGACTGGGAGGTAGAAGTTCTCCTGCCCTGACACCTTCTCAGCACCTCTGACACCAGCAGCTCCTGCACACAGAAGGCTCCTGCTTCGCCCCCAGCACCTCTGCAGGCAGAGCTCAGCTCCAAGCACAGGAACAAGCCCAGCGCCTCCTCCTCACCCATCCCCTGCTCCTACAGCTGGGATGGCACCAGCACATCTCCTGACAGCTTCTCCTCCCTTTAGAGCACGCACCCACCATGTGTTTCAAGGCAACACTAAAACAGGATTGCAAAGTCAAAGAACATGTACCTGGATGCGCAGGGCAGCCACGGGAAATGCAGCCTCCCGAGGGAGGGGTCTCCTCTGCACTGGTTCCTGCAGGGCTCTGGCTCCTTAAATAGCCCACGCTCAGCGTGGGGGCCCCGTCACAATGGGTGTCTCCACAGCGACCGCCAGGGCTTTGTGATGGCTTCAGAACATGCAACTCTGTCTGAGGACAGGTGAGCAGTCAACAGAGAGTTGATGGGTCAGGTTTAAAGGGAGAACAGCCATGGGAGACATTACTGTGGGCATCTGCTAGAGACCACCTGATCAAGAGGACTCTGTGGATGAAGCACTCTACAGACAGATAGGAAGAGCCTCACGCTCGCAGGCCCTTGTTCTCATGGGGGACTTCAACCACCCTGACGTCTGTTGGAGCAATGCTACGGCCCAGCACAAGCAATCCAGGAGGTTCCTCGATTGTGTGGAAGATAACTTCCTTCTGCAAGTAATAGAGGAGCCGACAAGGAGGGGTGCCATGCCAGACCTCATGCTCACCAACAGGGAAGGGCTCATTGGAAATGTGACACTCCAGAGCAGCCTTGGTTGCAGCCATCATGAGATGGTCGAATTTGAGATCCTCAGCACAGTGAGAAGAGCGTGCAGCGAGCTCACTGCCCTGGACTTCAAGAGAGCAGACTTTGGCCTCTTCAGGAACCTGCTTAGGGTACTTTATAACTAAAGGCTACAATGGTGACTTTAGGAATAGAGACAAATATAACCTAACCCTAACCCTAACCCTAACACTAACCCTAAACCCCTAACCCTAACCCTAACCCTAACACTAACCCCTAACCCCTAACCCTAACCCTAACCCTAACCCCTAACCCCTAACCCTAACCCTAACCCTAACCCTAACCCCTAACCCTAACCCTAACAGTAACCCTAACCCCCTAACCCTAACCCCCTAACCCTAACCCTAACACCCTAACCCTAACCCTAACCCTAACCCTAACCCTCATCATCCTCCTTATCTACACAGAGAAACCAAGGGAGTCCCCCTGACAGATCCCATGGACTGTCCGAGGCAGCAGGCTCTGACTGGGAGGTAGAAGTTCTCCTGCCCTGACACCTTCTCAGCACCTCTGACACCAGCAGCTCCTGCACACAGAAGGCTCCTGCTTCGCCCCCAGCACCTCTGCAGGCAGAGCTCAGCTCCAAGCACAGGAACAAGCCCAGCGCCTCCTCCTCACCCATCCCCTGCTCCTACAGCTGGGATGGCACCAGCACATCTCCTGACAGCTTCTCCTCCCTTTAGAGCACGCACCCACCATGTGTTTCAAGGCAACACTAAAACAGGATTGCAAAGTCAAAGAACATGTACCTGGATGCGCAGGGCAGGCACGGGAAATGCAGCCTCCCGAGGGAGGGGTCTCCTCTGCACTGGTTCCTGCAGGGCTCTGGCTCCTTAAATAGCCCACGCTCAGCGTGGGGGCCCCGTCACAATGGGTGTCTCCACAGCGACCGCCAGGGCTTTGTGATGGCTTCAGAACATGCAACTCTGTCTGAGGACAGGTGAGCAGTCAACAGAGAGTTGATGGGTCAGGTTTAAAGGGAGAACAGCCATGGGAGACATTACTGTGGGCATCTGCTAGAGACCACCTGATCAAGAGGACTCTGTGGATGAAGCACTCTACAGACAGATAGGAAGAGCCTCACGCTCGCAGGCCCTTGTTCTCATGGGGGACTTCAACCACCCTGACGTCTGTTGGAGCAATGCTACGGCCCAGCACAAGCAATCCAGGAGGTTCCTCGATTGTGTGGAAGATAACTTCCTTCTGCAAGTAATAGAGGAGCCGACAAGGAGGGGTGCCATGCCAGACCTCATGCTCACCAACAGGGAAGGGCTCATTGGAAATGTGACACTCCAGAGCAGCCTTGGTTGCAGCGATCATGAGATGGTCGAATTTGAGATCCTCAGCACAGTGAGAAGAGCGTGCAGCGAGCTCACTGCCCTGGACTTCAAGAGAGCAGACTTTGGCCTCTTCAGGAACCTGCTTAGGGTACTTTATAACTAAAGGCTACAATGGTGACTTTAGGAATAGAGACAAATATAACCTAACCCTAACCCTAACCCTAACACTAACCCTAAACCCCTAACCCTAACCCTAACCCTAACACTAACCCCTAACCCCTAACCCTAACCCTAACCCTAACCCTAACCCCTAACCCCTAACCCTAACCCTAACCCTAACCCTAACCCCTAACCCTAACCCTAACAGTAACCCTAACCCCCTAACCCTAACCCCCTAACCCTAACCCTAACCCCCTAACCCTAACCCTAACCCTAACCCTAACCCTCATCATCCTCCTTATCTACACAGAGAAACCAAGGGAGTCCCCCTGACAGATCCCATGGACTGTCCGAGGCAGCAGGCTCTGACTGGGAGGTAGAAGTTCTCCTGCCCTGACACCTTCTCAGCACCTCTGACACCAGCAGCTCCTGCACACAGAAGGCTCCTGCTTCGCCCCCAGCACCTCTGCAGGCAGAGCTCAGCTCCAAGCACAGGAACAAGCCCAGCGCCTCCTCCTCACCCATCCCCTGCTCCTACAGCTGGGATGGCACCAGCACATCTCCTGACAGCTTCTCCTCCCTTTAGAGCACGCACCCACCATGTGTTTCAAGGCAACACTAAAACAGGATTGCAAAGTCAAAGAACATGTACCTGGATGCGCAGGGCAGCCACGGGAAATGCAGCCTCCCGAGGGAGGGGTCTCCTCTGCACTGGTTCCTGCAGGGCTCTGGCTCCTTAAATAGCCCACGCTCAGCGTGGGGGCCCCGTCACAATGGGTGTCTCCACAGCGACCGCCAGGGCTTTGTGATGGCTTCAGAACATGCAACTCTGTCTGAGGACAGGTGAGCAGTCAACAGAGAGTTGATGGGTCAGGTTTAAAGGGAGAACAGCCATGGGAGACATTACTGTGGGCATCTGCTAGAGACCACCTGATCAAGAGGACTCTGTGGATGAAGCACTCTACAGACAGATAGGAAGAGCCTCACGCTCGCAGGCCCTTGTTCTCATGGGGGACTTCAACCACCCTGACGTCTGTTGGAGCAATGCTACGGCCCAGCACAAGCAATCCAGGAGGTTCCTCGATTGTGTGGAAGATAACTTCCTTCTGCAAGTAATAGAGGAGCCGACAAGGAGGGGTGCCATGCCAGACCTCATGCTCACCAACAGGGAAGGGCTCATTGGAAATGTGACACTCCAGAGCAGCCTTGGTTGCAGCCATCATGAGATGGTCGAATTTGAGATCCTCAGCACAGTGAGAAGAGCGTGCAGCGAGCTCACTGCCCTGGACTTCAAGAGAGCAGACTTTGGCCTCTTCAGGAACCTGCTTAGGGTACTTTATAACTAAAGGCTACAATGGTGACTTTAGGAATAGAGACAAATATAACCTAACCCTAACCCTAACCCTAACACTAACCCTAAACCCCTAACCCTAACCCTAACCCTAACACTAACCCCTAACCCCTAACCCTAACCCTAACCCTAACCCCTAACCCCTAACCCTAACCCTAACCCTAACCCTAACCCCTAACCCTAACCCTAACAGTAACCCTAACCCCCTAACCCTAACCCCCTAACCCTAACCCTAACACCCTAACCCTAACCCTAACCCTAACCCTAACCCTCATCATCCTCCTTATCTACACAGAGAAACCAAGGGAGTCCCCCTGACAGATCCCATGGACTGTCCGAGGCAGCAGGCTCTGACTGGGAGGTAGAAGTTCTCCTGCCCTGACACCTTCTCAGCACCTCTGACACCAGCAGCTCCTGCACACAGAAGGCTCCTGCTTCGCCCCCAGCACCTCTGCAGGCAGAGCTCAGCTCCAAGCACAGGAACAAGCCCAGCGCCTCCTCCTCACCCATCCCCTGCTCCTACAGCTGGGATGGCACCAGCACATCTCCTGACAGCTTCTCCTCCCTTTAGAGCACGCACCCACCATGTGTTTCAAGGCAACACTAAAACAGGATTGCAAAGTCAAAGAACATGTACCTGGATGCGCAGGGCAGCCACGGGAAATGCAGCCTCCCGAGGGAGGGGTCTCCTCTGCACTGGTTCCTGCAGGGCTCTGGCTCCTTAAATAGCCCACGCTCAGCGTGGGGGCCCCGTCACAATGGGTGTCTCCACAGCGACCGCCAGGGCTTTGTGATGGCTTCAGAACATGCAACTCTGTCTGAGGACAGGTGAGCAGTCAACAGAGAGTTGATGGGTCAGGTTTAAAGGGAGAACAGCCATGGGAGACATTACTGTGGGCATCTGCTAGAGACCACCTGATCAAGAGGACTCTGTGGATGAAGCACTCTACAGACAGATAGGAAGAGCCTCACGCTCGCAGGCCCTTGTTCTCATGGGGGACTTCAACCACCCTGACGTCTGTTGGAGCAATGCTACGGCCCAGCACAAGCAATCCAGGAGGTTCCTCGATTGTGTGGAAGATAACTTCCTTCTGCAAGTAATAGAGGAGCCGACAAGGAGGGGTGCCATGCCAGACCTCATGCTCACCAACAGGGAAGGGCTCATTGGAAATGTGACACTCCAGAGCAGCCTTGGTTGCAGCGATCATGAGATGGTCGAATTTGAGATCCTCAGCACAGTGAGAAGAGCGTGCAGCGAGCTCACTGCCCTGGACTTCAAGAGAGCAGACTTTGGCCTCTTCAGGAACCTGCTTAGGGTACTTTATAACTAAAGGCTACAATGGTGACTTTAGGAATAGAGACAAATATAACCTAACCCTAACCCTAACCCTAACACTAACCCTAAACCCCTAACCCTAACCCTAACCCTAACACTAACCCCTAACCCCTAACCCTAACCCTAACCCTAACCCTAACCCCTAACCCCTAACCCTAACCCTAACCCTAACCCTAACCCCTAACCCTAACCCTAACAGTAACCCTAACCCCCTAACCCTAACCCCCTAACCCTAACCCTAACACCCTAACCCTAACCCTAACCCTAACCCTCATCATCCTCCTTATCTACACAGAGAAACCAAGGGAGTCCCCCTGACAGATCCCATGGACTGTCCGAGGCAGCAGGCTCTGACTGGGAGGTAGAAGTTCTCCTGCCCTGACACCTTCTCAGCACCTCTGACACCAGCAGCTCCTGCACACAGAAGGCTCCTGCTTCGCCCCCAGCACCTCTGCAGGCAGAGCTCAGCTCCAAGCACAGGAACAAGCCCAGCGCCTCCTCCTCACCCATCCCCTGCTCCTACAGCTGGGATGGCACCAGCACATCTCCTGACAGCTTCTCCTCCCTTTAGAGCACGCACCCACCATGTGTTTCAAGGCAACACTAAAACAGGATTGCAAAGTCAAAGAACATGTACCTGGATGCGCAGGGCAGCCACGGGAAATGCAGCCTCCCGAGGGAGGGGTCTCCTCTGCACTGGTTCCTGCAGGGCTCTGGCTCCTTAAATAGCCCACGCTCAGCGTGGGGGCCCCGTCACAATGGGTGTCTCCACAGCGACCGCCAGGGCTTTGTGATGGCTTCAGAACATGCAACTCTGTCTGAGGACAGGTGAGCAGTCAACAGAGAGTTGATGGGTCAGGTTTAAAGGGAGAACAGCCATGGGAGACATTACTGTGGGCATCTGCTAGAGACCACCTGATCAAGAGGACTCTGTGGATGAAGCACTCTACAGACAGATAGGAAGAGCCTCACGCTCGCAGGCCCTTGTTCTCATGGGGGACTTCAACCACCCTGACGTCTGTTGGAGCAATGCTACGGCCCAGCACAAGCAATCCAGGAGGTTCCTCGATTGTGTGGAAGATAACTTCCTTCTGCAAGTAATAGAGGAGCCGACAAGGAGGGGTGCCATGCCAGACCTCATGCTCACCAACAGGGAAGGGCTCATTGGAAATGTGACACTCCAGAGCAGCCTTGGTTGCAGCGATCATGAGATGGTCGAATTTGAGATCCTCAGCACAGTGAGAAGAGCGTGCAGCGAGCTCACTGCCCTGGACTTCAAGAGAGCAGACTTTGGCCTCTTCAGGAACCTGCTTAGGGTACTTTATAACTAAAGGCTACAATGGTGACTTTAGGAATAGAGACAAATATAACCTAACCCTAACCCTAACCCTAACACTAACCCTAAACCCCTAACCCTAACCCTAACCCTAACACTAACCCCTAACCCCTAACCCTAACCCTAACCCTAACCCTAACCCCTAACCCCTAACCCTAACCCTAACCCTAACCCTAACCCCTAACCCTAACAGTAACCCTAACCCCCTAACCCTAACCCCCTAACCCTAACCCTAACACCCTAACCCTAACCCTAACCCTAACCCTCATCATCCTCCTTATCTACACAGAGAAACCAAGGGAGTCCCCCTGACAGATCCCATGGACTGTCCGAGGCAGCAGGCTCTGACTGGGAGGTAGAAGTTCTCCTGCCCTGACACCTTCTCAGCACCTCTGACACCAGCAGCTCCTGCACACAGAAGGCTCCTGCTTCGCCCCCAGCACCTCTGCAGGCAGAGCTCAGCTCCAAGCACAGGAACAAGCCCAGCGCCTCCTCCTCACCCATCCCCTGCTCCTACAGCTGGGATGGCACCAGCACATCTCCTGACAGCTTCTCCTCCCTTTAGAGCACGCACCCACCATGTGTTTCAAGGCAACACTAAAACAGGATTGCAAAGTCAAAGAACATGTACCTGGATGCGCAGGGCAGCCACGGGAAATGCAGCCTCCCGAGGGAGGGGTCTCCTCTGCACTGGTTCCTGCAGGGCTCTGGCTCCTTAAATAGCCCACGCTCAGCGTGGGGGCCCCGTCACAATGGGTGTCTCCACAGCGACCGCCAGGGCTTTGTGATGGCTTCAGAACATGCAACTCTGTCTGAGGACAGGTGAGCAGTCAACAGAGAGTTGATGGGTCAGGTTTAAAGGGAGAACAGCCATGGGAGACATTACTGTGGGCATCTGCTAGAGACCACCTGATCAAGAGGACTCTGTGGATGAAGCACTCTACAGACAGATAGGAAGAGCCTCACGCTCACAGGCCCTTGTTCTCATGGGGGACTTCAACCACCCTGACGTCTGTTGGAGCAATGCTACGGCCCAGCACAAGCAATCCAGGAGGTTCCTCGATTGTGTGGAAGATAACTTCCTTCTGCAAGTAATAGAGGAGCCGACAAGGAGGGGTGCCATGCCAGACCTCATGCTCACCAACAGGGAAGGGCTCATTGGAAATGTGACACTCCAGAGCAGCCTTGGTTGCAGCGATCATGAGATGGTCGAATTTGAGATCCTCAGCACAGTGAGAAGAGCGTGCAGCGAGCTCACTGCCCTGGACTTCAAGAGAGCAGACTTTGGCCTCTTCAGGAACCTGCTTAGGGTACTTTATAACTAAAGGCTACAATGGTGACTTTAGGAATAGAGACAAATATAACCTAACCCTAACCCTAACCCTAACACTAACCCTAAACCCCTAACCCTAACCCTAACCCTAACACTAACCCCTAACCCCTAACCCTAACCCTAACCCTAACCCTAACCCCTAACCCCTAACCCTAACCCTAACCCTAACCCCTAACCCTAACCCTAACAGTAACCCTAACCCCCTAACCCTAACCCCCTAACCCTAACCCTAACACCCTAACCCTAACCCTAACCCTAACCCTCATCATCCTCCTTATCTACACAGAGAAACCAAGGGAGTCCCCCTGACAGATCCCATGGACTGTCCGAGGCAGCAGGCTCTGACTGGGAGGTAGAAGTTCTCCTGCCCTGACACCTTCTCAGCACCTCTGACACCAGCAGCTCCTGCACACAGAAGGCTCCTGCTTCGCCCCCAGCACCTCTGCAGGCAGAGCTCAGCTCCAAGCACAGGAACAAGCCCAGCGCCTCCTCCTCACCCATCCCCTGCTCCTACAGCTGGGATGGCACCAGCACATCTCCTGACAGCTTCTCCTCCCTTTAGAGCACGCACCCACCATGTGTTTCAAGGCAACACTAAAACAGGATTGCAAAGTCAAAGAACATGTACCTGGATGCGCAGGGCAGGCACGGGAAATGCAGCCTCCCGAGGGAGGGGTCTCCTCTGCACTGGTTCCTGCAGGGCTCTGGCTCCTTAAATAGCCCACGCTCAGCGTGGGGGCCCCGTCACAATGGGTGTCTCCACAGCGACCGCCAGGGCTTTGTGATGGCTTCAGAACATGCAACTCTGTCTGAGGACAGGTGAGCAGTCAACAGAGAGTTGATGGGTCAGGTTTAAAGGGAGAACAGCCATGGGAGACATTACTGTGGGCATCTGCTAGAGACCACCTGATCAAGAGGACTCTGTGGATGAAGCACTCTACAGACAGATAGGAAGAGCCTCACGCTCGCAGGCCCTTGTTCTCATGGGGGACTTCAACCACCCTGACGTCTGTTGGAGCAATGCTACGGCCCAGCACAAGCAATCCAGGAGGTTCCTCGATTGTGTGGAAGATAACTTCCTTCTGCAAGTAATAGAGGAGCCGACAAGGAGGGGTGCCATGCCAGACCTCATGCTCACCAACAGGGAAGGGCTCATTGGAAATGTGACACTCCAGAGCAGCCTTGGTTGCAGCCATCATGAGATGGTCGAATTTGAGATCCTCAGCACAGTGAGAAGAGCGTGCAGCGAGCTCACTGCCCTGGACTTCAAGAGAGCAGACTTTGGCCTCTTCAGGAACCTGCTTAGGGTACTTTATAACTAAAGGCTACAATGGTGACTTTAGGAATAGAGACAAATATAACCTAACCCTAACCCTAACCCTAACACTAACCCTAAACCCCTAACCCTAACCCTAACCCTAACACTAACCCCTAACCCCTAACCCTAACCCTAACCCTAACCCCTAACCCCTAACCCTAACCCTAACCCCTAACCCTAACCCTAACAGTAACCCTAACCCCCTAACCCTAACCCCCTAACCCTAACCCTAACACCCTAACCCTAACCCTAACCCTAACCCTCATCATCCTCCTTATCTACACAGAGAAACCAAGGGAGTCCCCCTGACAGATCCCATGGACTGTCCGAGGCAGCAGGCTCTGACTGGGAGGTAGAAGTTCTCCTGCCCTGACACCTTCTCAGCACCTCTGACACCAGCAGCTCCTGCACACAGAAGGCTCCTGCTTCGCCCCCAGCACCTCTGCAGGCAGAGCTCAGCTCCAAGCACAGGAACAAGCCCAGCGCCTCCTCCTCACCCATCCCCTGCTCCTACAGCTGGGATGGCACCAGCACATCTCCTGACAGCTTCTCCTCCCTTTAGAGCACGCACCCACCATGTGTTTCAAGGCAACACTAAAACAGGATTGCAAAGTCAAAGAACATGTACCTGGATGCGCAGGGCAGCCACGGGAAATGCAGCCTCCCGAGGGAGGGGTCTCCTCTGCACTGGTTCCTGCAGGGCTCTGGCTCCTTAAATAGCCCACGCTCAGCGTGGGGGCCCCGTCACAATGGGTGTCTCCACAGCGACCGCCAGGGCTTTGTGATGGCTTCAGAACATGCAACTCTGTCTGAGGACAGGTGAGCAGTCAACAGAGAGTTGATGGGTCAGGTTTAAAGGGAGAACAGCCATGGGAGACATTACTGTGGGCATCTGCTAGAGACCACCTGATCAAGAGGACTCTGTGGATGAAGCACTCTACAGACAGATAGGAAGAGCCTCACGCTCGCAGGCCCTTGTTCTCATGGGGGACTTCAACCACCCTGACGTCTGTTGGAGCAATGCTACGGCCCAGCACAAGCAATCCAGGAGGTTCCTCGATTGTGTGGAAGATAACTTCCTTCTGCAAGTAATAGAGGAGCCGACAAGGAGGGGTGCCATGCCAGACCTCATGCTCACCAACAGGGAAGGGCTCATTGGAAATGTGACACTCCAGAGCAGCCTTGGTTGCAGCGATCATGAGATGGTCGAATTTGAGATCCTCAGCACAGTGAGAAGAGCGTGCAGCGAGCTCACTGCCCTGGACTTCAAGAGAGCAGACTTTGGCCTCTTCAGGAACCTGCTTAGGGTACTTTATAACTAAAGGCTACAATGGTGACTTTAGGAATAGAGACAAATATAACCTAACCCTAACCCTAACCCTAACACTAACCCTAAACCCCTAACCCTAACCCTAACCCTAACACTAACCCCTAACCCCTAACCCTAACCCTAACCCTAACCCTAACCCCTAACCCCTAACCCTAACCCTAACCCTAACCCCTAACCCTAACCCTAACAGTAACCCTAACCCCCTAACCCTAACCCCCTAACCCTAACCCTAACACCCTAACCCTAACCCTAACCCTAACCCTCATCATCCTCCTTATCTACACAGAGAAACCAAGGGAGTCCCCCTGACAGATCCCATGGACTGTCCGAGGCAGCAGGCTCTGACTGGGAGGTAGAAGTTCTCCTGCCCTGACACCTTCTCAGCACCTCTGACACCAGCAGCTCCTGCACACAGAAGGCTCCTGCTTCGCCCCCAGCACCTCTGCAGGCAGAGCTCAGCTCCAAGCACAGGAACAAGCCCAGCACCTCCTCCTCACCCATCCCCTGCTCCTACAGCTGGGATGGCACCAGCACATCTCCTGACAGCTTCTCCTCCCTTTAGAGCACGCACCCACCATGTGTTTCAAGGCAACACTAAAACAGGATTGCAAAGTCAAAGAACATGTACCTGGATGCGCAGGGCAGGCACGGGAAATGCAGCCTCCCGAGGGAGGGGTCTCCTCTGCACTGGTTCCTGCAGGGCTCTGGCTCCTTAAATAGCCCACGCTCAGCGTGGGGGCCCCGTCACAATGGGTGTCTCCACAGCGACCGCCAGGGCTTTGTGATGGCTTCAGAACATGCAACTCTGTCTGAGGACAGGTGAGCAGTCAACAGAGAGTTGATGGGTCAGGTTTAAAGGGAGAACAGCCATGGGAGACATTACTGTGGGCATCTGCTAGAGACCACCTGATCAAGAGGACTCTGTGGATGAAGCACTCTACAGACAGATAGGAAGAGCCTCACGCTCGCAGGCCCTTGTTCTCATGGGGGACTTCAACCACCCTGACGTCTGTTGGAGCAATGCTACGGCCCAGCACAAGCAATCCAGGAGGTTCCTCGATTGTGTGGAAGATAACTTCCTTCTGCAAGTAATAGAGGAGCCGACAAGGAGGGGTGCCATGCCAGACCTCATGCTCACCAACAGGGAAGGGCTCATTGGAAATGTGACACTCCAGAGCAGCCTTGGTTGCAGCCATCATGAGATGGTCGAAT
>NW_027664267.1:480000-495000 GCF_963264785.1 Psittacula echo
AGCCATGGGAGACATTACTGTGGGCATCTGCTAGAGACCACCTGATCAAGAGGACTCTGTGGATGAAGCACTCTACAGACAGATAGGAAGAGCCTCACGCTCGCAGGCCCTTGTTCTCATGGGGGACTTCAACCACCCTGACGTCTGTTGGAGCAATGCTACGGCCCAGCACAAGCAATCCAGGAGGTTCCTCGATTGTGTGGAAGATAACTTCCTTCTGCAAGTAATAGAGGAGCCGACAAGGAGGGGTGCCATGCCAGACCTCATGCTCACCAACAGGGAAGGGCTCATTGGAAATGTGACACTCCAGAGCAGCCTTGGTTGCAGCCATCATGAGATGGTCGAATTTGAGATCCTCAGCACAGTGAGAAGAGCGTGCAGCGAGCTCACTGCCCTGGACTTCAAGAGAGCAGACTTTGGCCTCTTCAGGAACCTGCTTAGGGTACTTTATAACTAAAGGCTACAATGGTGACTTTAGGAATAGAGACAAATATAACCTAACCCTAACCCTAACCCTAACACTAACCCTAAACCCCTAACCCTAACCCTAACCCTAACACTAACCCCTAACCCCTAACCCTAACCCTAACCCTAACCCTAACCCCTAACCCCTAACCCTAACCCTAACCCTAACCCTAACCCCTAACCCTAACCCTAACAGTAACCCTAACCCCCTAACCCTAACCCCCTAACCCTAACCCTAACACCCTAACCCTAACCCTAACCCTAACCCTCATCATCCTCCTTATCTACACAGAGAAACCAAGGGAGTCCCCCTGACAGATCCCATGGACTGTCCGAGGCAGCAGGCTCTGACTGGGAGGTAGAAGTTCTCCTGCCCTGACACCTTCTCAGCACCTCTGACACCAGCAGCTCCTGCACACAGAAGGCTCCTGCTTCGCCCCCAGCACCTCTGCAGGCAGAGCTCAGCTCCAAGCACAGGAACAAGCCCAGCGCCTCCTCCTCACCCATCCCCTGCTCCTACAGCTGGGATGGCACCAGCACATCTCCTGACAGCTTCTCCTCCCTTTAGAGCACGCACCCACCATGTGTTTCAAGGCAACACTAAAACAGGATTGCAAAGTCAAAGAACATGTACCTGGATGCGCAGGGCAGGCACGGGAAATGCAGCCTCCCGAGGGAGGGGTCTCCTCTGCACTGGTTCCTGCAGGGCTCTGGCTCCTTAAATAGCCCACGCTCAGCGTGGGGGCCCCGTCACAATGGGTGTCTCCACAGCGACCGCCAGGGCTTTGTGATGGCTTCAGAACATGCAACTCTGTCTGAGGACAGGTGAGCAGTCAACAGAGAGTTGATGGGTCAGGTTTAAAGGGAGAACAGCCATGGGAGACATTACTGTGGGCATCTGCTAGAGACCACCTGATCAAGAGGACTCTGTGGATGAAGCACTCTACAGACAGATAGGAAGAGCCTCACGCTCGCAGGCCCTTGTTCTCATGGGGGACTTCAACCACCCTGACGTCTGTTGGAGCAATGCTACGGCCCAGCACAAGCAATCCAGGAGGTTCCTCGATTGTGTGGAAGATAACTTCCTTCTGCAAGTAATAGAGGAGCCGACAAGGAGGGGTGCCATGCCAGACCTCATGCTCACCAACAGGGAAGGGCTCATTGGAAATGTGACACTCCAGAGCAGCCTTGGTTGCAGCGATCATGAGATGGTCGAATTTGAGATCCTCAGCACAGTGAGAAGAGCGTGCAGCGAGCTCACTGCCCTGGACTTCAAGAGAGCAGACTTTGGCCTCTTCAGGAACCTGCTTAGGGTACTTTATAACTAAAGGCTACAATGGTGACTTTAGGAATAGAGACAAATATAACCTAACCCTAACCCTAACCCTAACACTAACCCTAAACCCCTAACCCTAACCCTAACCCTAACACTAACCCCTAACCCCTAACCCTAACCCTAACCCTAACCCTAACCCTAACCCCTAACCCCTAACCCTAACCCTAACCCTAACCCTAACCCCTAACCCTAACCCTAACAGTAACCCTAACCCCCTAACCCTAACCCCCTAACCCTAACCCTAACACCCTAACCCTAACCCTAACCCTAACCCTCATCATCCTCCTTATCTACACAGAGAAACCAAGGGAGTCCCCCTGACAGATCCCATGGACTGTCCGAGGCAGCAGGCTCTGACTGGGAGGTAGAAGTTCTCCTGCCCTGACACCTTCTCAGCACCTCTGACACCAGCAGCTCCTGCACACAGAAGGCTCCTGCTTCGCCCCCAGCACCTCTGCAGGCAGAGCTCAGCTCCAAGCACAGGAACAAGCCCAGCGCCTCCTCCTCACCCATCCCCTGCTCCTACAGCTGGGATGGCACCAGCACATCTCCTGACAGCTTCTCCTCCCTTTAGAGCACGCACCCACCATGTGTTTCAAGGCAACACTAAAACAGGATTGCAAAGTCAAAGAACATGTACCTGGATGCGCAGGGCAGGCACGGGAAATGCAGCCTCCCGAGGGAGGGGTCTCCTCTGCACTGGTTCCTGCAGGGCTCTGGCTCCTTAAATAGCCCACGCTCAGCGTGGGGGCCCCGTCACAATGGGTGTCTCCACAGCGACCGCCAGGGCTTTGTGATGGCTTCAGAACATGCAACTCTGTCTGAGGACAGGTGAGCAGTCAACAGAGAGTTGATGGGTCAGGTTTAAAGGGAGAACAGCCATGGGAGACATTACTGTGGGCATCTGCTAGAGACCACCTGATCAAGAGGACTCTGTGGATGAAGCACTCTACAGACAGATAGGAAGAGCCTCACGCTCGCAGGCCCTTGTTCTCATGGGGGACTTCAACCACCCTGACGTCTGTTGGAGCAATGCTACGGCCCAGCACAAGCAATCCAGGAGGTTCCTCGATTGTGTGGAAGATAACTTCCTTCTGCAAGTAATAGAGGAGCCGACAAGGAGGGGTGCCATGCCAGACCTCATGCTCACCAACAGGGAAGGGCTCATTGGAAATGTGACACTCCAGAGCAGCCTTGGTTGCAGCGATCATGAGATGGTCGAATTTGAGATCCTCAGCACAGTGAGAAGAGCGTGCAGCGAGCTCACTGCCCTGGACTTCAAGAGAGCAGACTTTGGCCTCTTCAGGAACCTGCTTAGGGTACTTTATAACTAAAGGCTACAATGGTGACTTTAGGAATAGAGACAAATATAACCTAACCCTAACCCTAACCCTAACACTAACCCTAAACCCCTAACCCTAACCCTAACCCTAACACTAACCCCTAACCCCTAACCCTAACCCCTAACCCCTAACCCTAACCCTAACCCTAACCCTAACCCCTAACCCCTAACCCTAACCCTAACCCTAACCCTAACCCCTAACCCTAACCCTAACAGTAACCCTAACCCCCTAACCCTAACCCCCTAACCCTAACCCTAACACCCTAACCCTAACCCTAACCCTAACCCTCATCATCCTCCTTATCTACACAGAGAAACCAAGGGAGTCCCCCTGACAGATCCCATGGACTGTCCGAGGCAGCAGGCTCTGACTGGGAGGTAGAAGTTCTCCTGCCCTGACACCTTCTCAGCACCTCTGACACCAGCAGCTCCTGCACACAGAAGGCTCCTGCTTCGCCCCCAGCACCTCTGCAGGCAGAGCTCAGCTCCAAGCACAGGAACAAGCCCAGCGCCTCCTCCTCACCCATCCCCTGCTCCTACAGCTGGGATGGCACCAGCACATCTCCTGACAGCTTCTCCTCCCTTTAGAGCACGCACCCACCATGTGTTTCAAGGCAACACTAAAACAGGATTGCAAAGTCAAAGAACATGTACCTGGATGCGCAGGGCAGCCACGGGAAATGCAGCCTCCCGAGGGAGGGGTCTCCTCTGCACTGGTTCCTGCAGGGCTCTGGCTCCTTAAATAGCCCACGCTCAGCGTGGGGGCCCCGTCACAATGGGTGTCTCCACAGCGACCGCCAGGGCTTTGTGATGGCTTCAGAACATGCAACTCTGTCTGAGGACAGGTGAGCAGTCAACAGAGAGTTGATGGGTCAGGTTTAAAGGGAGAACAGCCATGGGAGACATTACTGTGGGCATCTGCTAGAGACCACCTGATCAAGAGGACTCTGTGGATGAAGCACTCTACAGACAGATAGGAAGAGCCTCACGCTCGCAGGCCCTTGTTCTCATGGGGGACTTCAACCACCCTGACGTCTGTTGGAGCAATGCTACGGCCCAGCACAAGCAATCCAGGAGGTTCCTCGATTGTGTGGAAGATAACTTCCTTCTGCAAGTAATAGAGGAGCCGACAAGGAGGGGTGCCATGCCAGACCTCATGCTCACCAACAGGGAAGGGCTCATTGGAAATGTGACACTCCAGAGCAGCCTTGGTTGCAGCGATCATGAGATGGTCGAATTTGAGATCCTCAGCACAGTGAGAAGAGCGTGCAGCGAGCTCACTGCCCTGGACTTCAAGAGAGCAGACTTTGGCCTCTTCAGGAACCTGCTTAGGGTACTTTATAACTAAAGGCTACAATGGTGACTTTAGGAATAGAGACAAATATAACCTAACCCTAACCCTAACCCTATCACTAACCCTAAACCCCTAACCCTAACCCTAACCCTAACACTAACCCCTAACCCCTAACCCTAACCCTAACCCTAACCCCTAACCCCTAACCCTAACCCTAACCCTAACCCTAACCCCTAACCCTAACCCTAACAGTAACCCTAACCCCCTAACCCTAACCCCCTAACCCTAACCCTAACACCCTAACCCTAACCCTAACCCTAACCCTCATCATCCTCCTTATCTACACAGAGAAACCAAGGGAGTCCCCCTGACAGATCCCATGGACTGTCCGAGGCAGCAGGCTCTGACTGGGAGGTAGAAGTTCTCCTGCCCTGACACCTTCTCAGCACCTCTGACACCAGCAGCTCCTGCACACAGAAGGCTCCTGCTTCGCCCCCAGCACCTCTGCAGGCAGAGCTCAGCTCCAAGCACAGGAACAAGCCCAGCGCCTCCTCCTCACCCATCCCCTGCTCCTACAGCTGGGATGGCACCAGCACATCTCCTGACAGCTTCTCCTCCCTTTAGAGCACGCACCCACCATGTGTTTCAAGGCAACACTAAAACAGGATTGCAAAGTCAAAGAACATGTACCTGGATGCGCAGGGCAGCCACGGGAAATGCAGCCTCCCGAGGGAGGGGTCTCCTCTGCACTGGTTCCTGCAGGGCTCTGGCTCCTTAAATAGCCCACGCTCAGCGTGGGGGCCCCGTCACAATGGGTGTCTCCACAGCGACCGCCAGGGCTTTGTGATGGCTTCAGAACATGCAACTCTGTCTGAGGACAGGTGAGCAGTCAACAGAGAGTTGATGGGTCAGGTTTAAAGGGAGAACAGCCATGGGAGACATTACTGTGGGCATCTGCTAGAGACCACCTGATCAAGAGGACTCTGTGGATGAAGCACTCTACAGACAGATAGGAAGAGCCTCACGCTCGCAGGCCCTTGTTCTCATGGGGGACTTCAACCACCCTGACGTCTGTTGGAGCAATGCTACGGCCCAGCACAAGCAATCCAGGAGGTTCCTCGATTGTGTGGAAGATAACTTCCTTCTGCAAGTAATAGAGGAGCCGACAAGGAGGGGTGCCATGCCAGACCTCATGCTCACCAACAGGGAAGGGCTCATTGGAAATGTGACACTCCAGAGCAGCCTTGGTTGCAGCCATCATGAGATGGTCGAATTTGAGATCCTCAGCACAGTGAGAAGAGCGTGCAGCGAGCTCACTGCCCTGGACTTCAAGAGAGCAGACTTTGGCCTCTTCAGGAACCTGCTTAGGGTACTTTATAACTAAAGGCTACAATGGTGACTTTAGGAATAGAGACAAATATAACCTAACCCTAACCCTAACCCTAACACTAACCCTAAACCCCTAACCCTAACCCTAACCCTAACACTAACCCCTAACCCCTAACCCTAACCCTAACCCTAACCCTAACCCTAACCCCTAACCCCTAACCCTAACCCTAACCCTAACCCTAACCCCTAACCCTAACCCTAACAGTAACCCTAACCCCCTAACCCTAACCCCCTAACCCTAACCCTAACACCCTAACCCTAACCCTAACCCTAACCCTCATCATCCTCCTTATCTACACAGAGAAACCAAGGGAGTCCCCCTGACAGATCCCATGGACTGTCCGAGGCAGCAGGCTCTGACTGGGAGGTAGAAGTTCTCCTGCCCTGACACCTTCTCAGCACCTCTGACACCAGCAGCTCCTGCACACAGAAGGCTCCTGCTTCGCCCCCAGCACCTCTGCAGGCAGAGCTCAGCTCCAAGCACAGGAACAAGCCCAGCGCCTCCTCCTCACCCATCCCCTGCTCCTACAGCTGGGATGGCACCAGCACATCTCCTGACAGCTTCTCCTCCCTTTAGAGCACGCACCCACCATGTGTTTCAAGGCAACACTAAAACAGGATTGCAAAGTCAAAGAACATGTACCTGGATGCGCAGGGCAGGCACGGGAAATGCAGCCTCCCGAGGGAGGGGTCTCCTCTGCACTGGTTCCTGCAGGGCTCTGGCTCCTTAAATAGCCCACGCTCAGCGTGGGGGCCCCGTCACAATGGGTGTCTCCACAGCGACCGCCAGGGCTTTGTGATGGCTTCAGAACATGCAACTCTGTCTGAGGACAGGTGAGCAGTCAACAGAGAGTTGATGGGTCAGGTTTAAAGGGAGAACAGCCATGGGAGACATTACTGTGGGCATCTGCTAGAGACCACCTGATCAAGAGGACTCTGTGGATGAAGCACTCTACAGACAGATAGGAAGAGCCTCACGCTCGCAGGCCCTTGTTCTCATGGGGGACTTCAACCACCCTGACGTCTGTTGGAGCAATGCTACGGCCCAGCACAAGCAATCCAGGAGGTTCCTCGATTGTGTGGAAGATAACTTCCTTCTGCAAGTAATAGAGGAGCCGACAAGGAGGGGTGCCATGCCAGACCTCATGCTCACCAACAGGGAAGGGCTCATTGGAAATGTGACACTCCAGAGCAGCCTTGGTTGCAGCGATCATGAGATGGTCGAATTTGAGATCCTCAGCACAGTGAGAAGAGCGTGCAGCGAGCTCACTGCCCTGGACTTCAAGAGAGCAGACTTTGGCCTCTTCAGGAACCTGCTTAGGGTACTTTATAACTAAAGGCTACAATGGTGACTTTAGAAATAGAGACAAATATAACCTAACCCTAACCCTAACCCTAACACTAACCCTAAACCCCTAACCCTAACCCTAACCCTAACACTAACCCCTAACCCCTAACCCTAACCCTAACCCTAACCCCTAACCCCTAACCCTAACCCTAACCCTAACCCCTAACCCTAACCCTAACAGTAACCCTAACCCCCTAACCCTAACCCCCTAACCCTAACCCTAACACCCTAACCCTAACCCTAACCCTAACCCTCATCATCCTCCTTATCTACACAGAGAAACCAAGGGAGTCCCCCTGACAGATCCCATGGACTGTCCGAGGCAGCAGGCTCTGACTGGGAGGTAGAAGTTCTCCTGCCCTGACACCTTCTCAGCACCTCTGACACCAGCAGCTCCTGCACACAGAAGGCTCCTGCTTCGCCCCCAGCACCTCTGCAGGCAGAGCTCAGCTCCAAGCACAGGAACAAGCCCAGCGCCTCCTCCTCACCCATCCCCTGCTCCTACAGCTGGGATGGCACCAGCACATCTCCTGACAGCTTCTCCTCCCTTTAGAGCACGCACCCACCATGTGTTTCAAGGCAACACTAAAACAGGATTGCAAAGTCAAAGAACATGTACCTGGATGCGCAGGGCAGCCACGGGAAATGCAGCCTCCCGAGGGAGGGGTCTCCTCTGCACTGGTTCCTGCAGGGCTCTGGCTCCTTAAATAGCCCACGCTCAGCGTGGGGGCCCCGTCACAATGGGTGTCTCCACAGCGACCACCAGGGCTTTGTGATGGCTTCAGAACATGCAACTCTGTCTGAGGACAGGTGAGCAGTCAACAGAGAGTTGATGGGTCAGGTTTAAAGGGAGAACAGCCATGGGAGACATTACTGTGGGCATCTGCTAGAGACCACCTGATCAAGAGGACTCTGTGGATGAAGCACTCTACAGACAGATAGGAAGAGCCTCACGCTCGCAGGCCCTTGTTCTCATGGGGGACTTCAACCACCCTGACGTCTGTTGGAGCAATGCTACGGCCCAGCACAAGCAATCCAGGAGGTTCCTCGATTGTGTGGAAGATAACTTCCTTCTGCAAGTAATAGAGGAGCCGACAAGGAGGGGTGCCATGCCAGACCTCATGCTCACCAACAGGGAAGGGCTCATTGGAAATGTGACACTCCAGAGCAGCCTTGGTTGCAGCCATCATGAGATGGTCGAATTTGAGATCCTCAGCACAGTGAGAAGAGCGTGCAGCGAGCTCACTGCCCTGGACTTCAAGAGAGCAGACTTTGGCCTCTTCAGGAACCTGCTTAGGGTACTTTATAACTAAAGGCTACAATGGTGACTTTAGGAATAGAGACAAATATAACCTAACCCTAACCCTAACCCTAACACTAACCCTAAACCCCTAACCCTAACCCTAACCCTAACACTAACCCCTAACCCCTAACCCTAACCCTAACCCTAACCCCTAACCCCTAACCCTAACCCTAACCCTAACCCTAACCCCTAACCCTAACCCTAACAGTAACCCTAACCCCCTAACCCTAACCCCCTAACCCTAACCCTAACACCCTAACCCTAACCCTAACCCTAACCCTCATCATCCTCCTTATCTACACAGAGAAACCAAGGGAGTCCCCCTGACAGATCCCATGGACTGTCCGAGGCAGCAGGCTCTGACTGGGAGGTAGAAGTTCTCCTGCCCTGACACCTTCTCAGCACCTCTGACACCAGCAGCTCCTGCACACAGAAGGCTCCTGCTTCGCCCCCAGCACCTCTGCAGGCAGAGCTCAGCTCCAAGCACAGGAACAAGCCCAGCGCCTCCTCCTCACCCATCCCCTGCTCCTACAGCTGGGATGGCACCAGCACATCTCCTGACAGCTTCTCCTCCCTTTAGAGCACGCACCCACCATGTGTTTCAAGGCAACACTAAAACAGGATTGCAAAGTCAAAGAACATGTACCTGGATGCGCAGGGCAGCCACGGGAAATGCAGCCTCCCGAGGGAGGGGTCTCCTCTGCACTGGTTCCTGCAGGGCTCTGGCTCCTTAAATAGCCCACGCTCAGCGTGGGGGCCCCGTCACAATGGGTGTCTCCACAGCGACCGCCAGGGCTTTGTGATGGCTTCAGAACATGCAACTCTGTCTGAGGACAGGTGAGCAGTCAACAGAGAGTTGATGGGTCAGGTTTAAAGGGAGAACAGCCATGGGAGACATTACTGTGGGCATCTGCTAGAGACCACCTGATCAAGAGGACTCTGTGGATGAAGCACTCTACAGACAGATAGGAAGAGCCTCACGCTCGCAGGCCCTTGTTCTCATGGGGGACTTCAACCACCCTGACGTCTGTTGGAGCAATGCTACGGCCCAGCACAAGCAATCCAGGAGGTTCCTCGATTGTGTGGAAGATAACTTCCTTCTGCAAGTAATAGAGGAGCCGACAAGGAGGGGTGCCATGCCAGACCTCATGCTCACCAACAGGGAAGGGCTCATTGGAAATGTGACACTCCAGAGCAGCCTTGGTTGCAGCGATCATGAGATGGTCGAATTTGAGATCCTCAGCACAGTGAGAAGAGCGTGCAGCGAGCTCACTGCCCTGGACTTCAAGAGAGCAGACTTTGGCCTCTTCAGGAACCTGCTTAGGGTACTTTATAACTAAAGGCTACAATGGTGACTTTAGGAATAGAGACAAATATAACCTAACCCTAACCCTAACCCTAACACTAACCCTAAACCCCTAACCCTAACCCTAACCCTAACACTAACCCCTAACCCCTAACCCTAACCCTAACCCTAACCCTAACCCCTAACCCCTAACCCTAATCCTAACCCCTAACCCTAACCCTAACAGTAACCCTAACCCCCTAACCCTAACCCCCTAACCCTAACCCTAACACCCTAACCCTAACCCTAACCCTAACCCTCATCATCCTCCTTATCTACACAGAGAAACCAAGGGAGTCCCCCTGACAGATCCCATGGACTGTCCGAGGCAGCAGGCTCTGACTGGGAGGTAGAAGTTCTCCTGCCCTGACACCTTCTCAGCACCTCTGACACCAGCAGCTCCTGCACACAGAAGGCTCCTGCTTCGCCCCCAGCACCTCTGCAGGCAGAGCTCAGCTCCAAGCACAGGAACAAGCCCAGCGCCTCCTCCTCACCCATCCCCTGCTCCTACAGCTGGGATGGCACCAGCACATCTCCTGACAGCTTCTCCTCCCTTTAGAGCACGCACCCACCATGTGTTTCAAGGCAACACTAAAACAGGATTGCAAAGTCAAAGAACATGTACCTGGATGCGCAGGGCAGCCACGGGAAATGCAGCCTCCCGAGGGAGGGGTCTCCTCTGCACTGGTTCCTGCAGGGCTCTGGCTCCTTAAATAGCCCACGCTCAGCGTGGGGGCCCCGTCACAATGGGTGTCTCCACAGCGACCGCCAGGGCTTTGTGATGGCTTCAGAACATGCAACTCTGTCTGAGGACAGGTGAGCAGTCAACAGAGAGTTGATGGGTCAGGTTTAAAGGGAGAACAGCCATGGGAGACATTACTGTGGGCATCTGCTAGAGACCACCTGATCAAGAGGACTCTGTGGATGAAGCACTCTACAGACAGATAGGAAGAGCCTCACGCTCGCAGGCCCTTGTTCTCATGGGGGACTTCAACCACCCTGACGTCTGTTGGAGCAATGCTACGGCCCAGCACAAGCAATCCAGGAGGTTCCTCGATTGTGTGGAAGATAACTTCCTTCTGCAAGTAATAGAGGAGCCGACAAGGAGGGGTGCCATGCCAGACCTCATGCTCACCAACAGGGAAGGGCTCATTGGAAATGTGACACTCCAGAGCAGCCTTGGTTGCAGCGATCATGAGATGGTCGAATTTGAGATCCTCAGCACAGTGAGAAGAGCGTGCAGCGAGCTCACTGCCCTGGACTTCAAGAGAGCAGACTTTGGCCTCTTCAGGAACCTGCTTAGGGTACTTTATAACTAAAGGCTACAATGGTGACTTTAGGAATAGAGACAAATATAACCTAACCCTAACCCTAACCCTAACACTAACCCTAAACCCCTAACCCTAACCCTAACCCTAACACTAACCCCTAACCCCTAACCCTAACCCTAACCCTAACCCCTAACCCCTAACCCTAACCCTAACCCTAACCCCTAACCCTAACCCTAACAGTAACCCTAACCCCCTAACCCTAACCCCCTAACCCTAACCCTAACACCCTAACCCTAACCCTAACCCTAACCCTCATCATCCTCCTTATCTACACAGAGAAACCAAGGGAGTCCCCCTGACAGATCCCATGGACTGTCCGAGGCAGCAGGCTCTGACTGGGAGGTAGAAGTTCTCCTGCCCTGACACCTTCTCAGCACCTCTGACACCAGCAGCTCCTGCACACAGAAGGCTCCTGCTTCGCCCCCAGCACCTCTGCAGGCAGAGCTCAGCTCCAAGCACAGGAACAAGCCCAGCGCCTCCTCCTCACCCATCCCCTGCTCCTACAGCTGGGATGGCACCAGCACATCTCCTGACAGCTTCTCCTCCCTTTAGAGCACGCACCCACCATGTGTTTCAAGGCAACACTAAAACAGGATTGCAAAGTCAAAGAACATGTACCTGGATGCGCAGGGCAGCCACGGGTAATGCAGCCTCCCGAGGGAGGGGTCTCCTCTGCACTGGTTCCTGCAGGGCTCTGGCTCCTTAAATAGCCCACGCTCAGCGTGGGGGCCCCGTCACAATGGGTGTCTCCACAGCGACCGCCAGGGCTTTGTGATGGCTTCAGAACATGCAACTCTGTCTGAGGACAGGTGAGCAGTCAACAGAGAGTTGATGGGTCAGGTTTAAAGGGAGAACAGCCATGGGAGACATTACTGTGGGCATCTGCTAGAGACCACCTGATCAAGAGGACTCTGTGGATGAAGCACTCTACAGACAGATAGGAAGAGCCTCACGCTCGCAGGCCCTTGTTCTCATGGGGGACTTCAACCACCCTGACGTCTGTTGGAGCAATGCTACGGCCCAGCACAAGCAATCCAGGAGGTTCCTCGATTGTGTGGAAGATAACTTCCTTCTGCAAGTAATAGAGGAGCCGACAAGGAGGGGTGCCATGCCAGACCTCATGCTCACCAACAGGGAAGGGCTCATTGGAAATGTGACACTCCAGAGCAGCCTTGGTTGCAGCGATCATGAGATGGTCGAACTTGAGATCCTCAGCACAGTGAGAAGAGCGTGCAGCGTGCTCACTGCCCTGGACTTCAAGAGAGCAGACTTTGGCCTCTTCAGGAACCTGCTTAGGGTACTTTATAACTAAAGGCTACAATGGTGACTTTAGGAATAGAGACAAATATAACCTAACCCTAACCCTAACCCTAACACTAACCCTAAACCCCTAACCCTAACCCTAACCCTAACACTAACCCCTAACCCCTAACCCTAACCCTAACCCTAACCCTAACCCCTAACCCCTAACCCTAACCCTAACCCTAACCCTAACCCCTAACCCTAACCCTAACAGTAACCCTAACCCCCTAACCCTAACCCCCTAACCCTAACCCTAACACCCTAACCCTAACCCTAACCCTAACCCTCATCATCCTCCTTATCTACACAGAGAAACCAAGGGAGTCCCCCTGACAGATCCCATGGACTGTCCGAGGCAGCAGGCTCTGACTGGGAGGTAGAAGTTCTCCTGCCCTGACACCTTCTCAGCACCTCTGACACCAGCAGCTCCTGCACACAGAAGGCTCCTGCTTCGCCCCCAGCACCTCTGCAGGCAGAGCTCAGCTCCAAGCACAGGAACAAGCCCAGCGCCTCCTCCTCACCCATCCCCTGCTCCTACAGCTGGGATGGCACCAGCACATCTCCTGACAGCTTCTCCTCCCTTTAGAGCACGCACCCACCATGTGTTTCAAGGCAACACTAAAACAGGATTGCAAAGTCAAAGAACATGTACCTGGATGCGCAGGGCAGCCACGGGAAATGCAGCCTCCCGAGGGAGGGGTCTCCTCTGCACTGGTTCCTGCAGGGCTCTGGCTCCTTAAATAGCCCACGCTCAGCGTGGGGGCCCCGTCACAATGGGTGTCTCCACAGCGACCGCCAGGGCTTTGTGATGGCTTCAGAACATGCAACTCTGTCTGAGGACAGGTGAGCAGTCAACAGAGAGTTGATGGGTCAGGTTTAAAGGGAGAACAGCCATGGGAGACATTACTGTGGGCATCTGCTAGAGACCACCTGATCAAGAGGACTCTGTGGATGAAGCACTCTACAGACAGATAGGAAGAGCCTCACGCTCGCAGGCCCTTGTTCTCATGGGGGACTTCAACCACCCTGACGTCTGTTGGAGCAATGCTACGGCCCAGCACAAGCAATCCAGGAGGTTCCTCGATTGTGTGGAAGATAACTTCCTTCTGCAAGTAATAGAGGAGCCGACAAGGAGGGGTGCCATGCCAGACCTCATGCTCACCAACAGGGAAGGGCTCATTGGAAATGTGACACTCCAGAGCAGCCTTGGTTGCAGCGATCATGAGATGGTCGAATTTGAGATCCTCAGCACAGTGAGAAGAGCGTGCAGCGAGCTCACTGCCCTGGACTTCAAGAGAGCAGACTTTGGCCTCTTCAGGAACCTGCTTAGGGTACTTTATAACTAAAGGCTACAATGGTGACTTTAGGAATAGAGACAAATATAACCTAACCCTAACCCTAACCCTAACACTAACCCTAAACCCCTAACCCTAACCCTAACCCTAACACTAACCCCTAACCCCTAACCCTAACCCTAACCCTAACCCTAACCCCTAACCCCTAACCCTAACCCCTAACCCTAACCCTAACAGTAACCCTAACCCCCTAACCCTAACCCCCTAACCCTAACCCTAACACCCTAACCCTAACCCTAACCCTAACCCTAACCCTCATCATCCTCCTTATCTACACAGAGAAACCAAGGGAGTCCCCCTGACAGATCCCATGGACTGTCCGAGGCAGCAGGCTCTGACTGGGAGGTAGAAGTTCTCCTGCCCTGACACCTTCTCAGCACCTCTGACACCAGCAGCTCCTGCACACAGAAGGCTCCTGCTTCGCCCCCAGCACCTCTGCAGGCAGAGCTCAGCTCCAAGCACAGGAACAAGCCCAGCGCCTCCTCCTCACCCATCCCCTGCTCCTACAGCTGGGATGGCACCAGCACATCTCCTGACAGCTTCTCCTCCCTTTAGAGCACGCACCCACCATGTGTTTCAAGGCAACACTAAAACAGGATTGCAAAGTCAAAGAACATGTACCTGGATGCGCAGGGCAGCCACGGGAAATGCAGCCTCCCGAGGGAGGGGTCTCCTCTGCACTGGTTCCTGCAGGGCTCTGGCTCCTTAAATAGCCCACGCTCAGCGTGGGGGCCCCGTCACAATGGGTGTCTCCACAGCGACCGCCAGGGCTTTGTGATGGCTTCAGAACATGCAACTCTGTCTGAGGACAGGTGAGCAGTCAACAGAGAGTTGATGGGTCAGGTTTAAAGGGAGAACAGCCATGGGAGACATTACTGTGGGCATCTGCTAGAGACCACCTGATCAAGAGGACTCTGTGGATGAAGCACTCTACAGACAGATAGGAAGAGCCTCACGCTCGCAGGCGCTTGTTCTCATGGGGGACTTCAACCACCCTGACGTCTGTTGGAGCAATGCTACGGCCCAGCACAAGCAATCCAGGAGGTTCCTCGATTGTGTGGAAGATAACTTCCTTCTGCAAGTAATAGAGGAGCCGACAAGGAGGGGTGCCATGCCAGACCTCATGCTCACCAACAGGGAAGGGCTCATTGGAAATGTGACACTCCAGAGCAGCCTTGGTTGCAGCGATC
>NW_027664267.1:497500-500000 GCF_963264785.1 Psittacula echo
AGGTTCCTCGATTGTGTGGAAGATAACTTCCTTCTGCAAGTAATAGAGGAGCCGACAAGGAGGGGTGCCATGCCAGACCTCATGCTCACCAACAGGGAAGGGCTCATTGGAAATGTGACACTCCAGAGCAGCCTTGGTTGCAGCGATCATGAGATGGTCGAATTTGAGATCCTCAGCACAGTGAGAAGAGCGTGCAGCGAGCTCACTGCCCTGGACTTCAAGAGAGCAGACTTTGGCCTCTTCAGGAACCTGCTTAGGGTACTTTATAACTAAAGGCTACAATGGTGACTTTAGGAATAGAGACAAATATAACCTAACCCTAACCCTAACCCTAACACTAACCCTAAACCCCTAACCCTAACCCTAACCCTAACACTAACCCCTAACCCCTAACCCTAACCCTAACCCTAACCCTAACCCCTAACCCCTAACCCTAACCCTAACCCTAACCCCTAACCCTAACCCTAACAGTAACCCTAACCCCCTAACCCTAACCCCCTAACCCTAACCCTAACACCCTAACCCTAACCCTAACCCTAACCCTCATCATCCTCCTTATCTACACAGAGAAACCAAGGGAGTCCCCCTGACAGATCCCATGGACTGTCCGAGGCAGCAGGCTCTGACTGGGAGGTAGAAGTTCTCCTGCCCTGACACCTTCTCAGCACCTCTGACACCAGCAGCTCCTGCACACAGAAGGCTTCTGCTTCGCCCCCAGCACCTCTGCAGGCAGAGCTCAGCTCCAAGCACAGGAACAAGCCCAGCGCCTCCTCCTCACCCATCCCCTGCTCCTACAGCTGGGATGGCACCAGCACATCTCCTGACAGCTTCTCCTCCCTTTAGAGCACGCACCCACCATGTGTTTCAAGGCAACACTAAAACAGGATTGCAAAGTCAAAGAACATGTACCTGGATGCGCAGGGCAGCCACGGGAAATGCAGCCTCCCGAGGGAGGGGTCTCCTCTGCACTGGTTCCTGCAGGGCTCTGGCTCCTTAAATAGCCCACGCTCAGCGTGGGGGCCCCGTCACAATGGGTGTCTCCACAGCGACCGCCAGGGCTTTGTGATGGCTTCAGAACATGCAACTCTGTCTGAGGACAGGTGAGCAGTCAACAGAGAGTTGATGGGTCAGGTTTAAAGGGAGAACAGCCATGGGAGACATTACTGTGGGCATCTGCTAGAGACCACCTGATCAAGAGGACTCTGTGGATGAAGCACTCTACAGACAGATAGGAAGAGCCTCACGCTCGCAGGCCCTTGTTCTCATGGGGGACTTCAACCACCCTGACGTCTGTTGGAGCAATGCTACGGCCCAGCACAAGCAATCCAGGAGGTTCCTCGATTGTGTGGAAGATAACTTCCTTCTGCAAGTAATAGAGGAGCCGACAAGGAGGGGTGCCATGCCAGACCTCATGCTCACCAACAGGGAAGGGCTCATTGGAAATGTGACACTCCAGAGCAGCCTTGGTTGCAGCGATCATGAGATGGTCGAATTTGAGATCCTCAGCACAGTGAGAAGAGCGTGCAGCGAGCTCACTGCCCTGGACTTCAAGAGAGCAGACTTTGGCCTCTTCAGGAACCTGCTTAGGGTACTTTATAACTAAAGGCTACAATGGTGACTTTAGGAATAGAGACAAATATAACCTAACCCTAACCCTAACCCTAACACTAACCCTAAACCCCTAACCCTAACCCTAACACTAACCCCTAACCCCTAACCCTAACCCTAACCCTAACCCTAACCCCTAACCCCTAACCCTAACCCTAACCCTAACCCCTAACCCTAACCCTAACAGTAACCCTAACCCCCTAACCCTAACCCTAACACCCTAACCCTAACCCTAACACCCTAACCCTAACCCTAACCCTAACCCTCATCATCCTCCTTATCTACACAGAGAAACCAAGGGAGTCCCCCTGACAGATCCCATGGACTGTCCGAGGCAGCAGGCTCTGACTGGGAGGTAGAAGTTCTCCTGCCCTGACACCTTCTCAGCACCTCTGACACCAGCAGCTCCTGCACACAGAAGGCTCCTGCTTCGCCCCCAGCACCTCTGCAGGCAGAGCTCAGCTCCAAGCACAGGAACAAGCCCAGCGCCTCCTCCTCACCCATCCCCTGCTCCTACAGCTGGGATGGCACCAGCACATCTCCTGACAGCTTCTCCTCCCTTTAGAGCACGCACCCACCATGTGTTTCAAGGCAACACTAAAACAGGATTGCAAAGTCAAAGAACATGTACCTGGATGCGCAGGGCAGCCACGGGAAATGCAGCCTCCCGAGGGAGGGGTCTCCTCTGCACTGGTTCCTGCAGGGCTCTGGCTCCTTAAATAGCCCACGCTCAGCGTGGGGGCCCCGTCACAATGGGTGTCTCCACAGCGACCGCCAGGGCTTTGTGATGGCTTCAGAACATGCAACTCTGTCTGAGGACAGGTGAGCAGTCAACAGAGAGTTGATGGGTCAGGTTTAAAGGGAGAACAGCCATGGGAGACATTACTGTGGG
>NW_027664267.1:505000-622500 GCF_963264785.1 Psittacula echo
TTTCAAGGCAACACTAAAACAGGATTGCAAAGTCAAAGAACATGTACCTGGATGCGCAGGGCAGCCACGGGAAATGCAGCCTCCCGAGGGAGGGGTCTCCTCTGCACTGGTTCCTGCAGGGCTCTGGCTCCTTAAATAGCCCACGCTCAGCGTGGGGGCCCCGTCACAATGGGTGTCTCCACAGCGACCGCCAGGGCTTTGTGATGGCTTCAGAACATGCAACTCTGTCTGAGGACAGGTGAGCAGTCAACAGAGAGTTGATGGGTCAGGTTTAAAGGGAGAACAGCCATGGGAGACATTACTGTGGGCATCTGCTAGAGACCACCTGATCAAGAGGACTCTGTGGATGAAGCACTCTACAGACAGATAGGAAGAGCCTCACGCTCGCAGGCCCTTGTTCTCATGGGGGACTTCAACCACCCTGACGTCTGTTGGAGCAATGCTACGGCCCAGCACAAGCAATCCAGGAGGTTCCTCGATTGTGTGGAAGATAACTTCCTTCTGCAAGTAATAGAGGAGCCGACAAGGAGGGGTGCCATGCCAGACCTCATGCTCACCAACAGGGAAGGGCTCATTGGAAATGTGACACTCCAGAGCAGCCTTGGTTGCAGCCATCATGAGATGGTCGAATTTGAGATCCTCAGCACAGTGAGAAGAGCGTGCAGCGAGCTCACTGCCCTGGACTTCAAGAGAGCAGACTTTGGCCTCTTCAGGAACCTGCTTAGGGTACTTTATAACTAAAGGCTACAATGGTGACTTTAGGAATAGAGACAAATATAACCTAACCCTAACCCTAACCCTAACACTAACCCTAAACCCCTAACCCTAACCCTAACCCTAACACTAACCCCTAACCCCTAACCCTAACCCTAACCCTAACCCTAACCCCTAACCCCTAACCCTAACCCTAACCCTAACCCTAACCCCTAACCCTAACCCTAACAGTAACCCTAACCCCCTAACCCTAACCCCCTAACCCTAACCCTAACACCCTAACCCTAACCCTAACCCTAACCCTCATCATCCTCCTTATCTACACAGAGAAACCAAGGGAGTCCCCCTGACAGATCCCATGGACTGTCCGAGGCAGCAGGCTCTGACTGGGAGGTAGAAGTTCTCCTGCCCTGACACCTTCTCAGCACCTCTGACACCAGCAGCTCCTGCACACAGAAGGCTCCTGCTTCGCCCCCAGCACCTCTGCAGGCAGAGCTCAGCTCCAAGCACAGGAACAAGCCCAGCGCCTCCTCCTCACCCATCCCCTGCTCCTACAGCTGGGATGGCACCAGCACATCTCCTGACAGCTTCTCCTCCCTTTAGAGCACGCACCCACCATGTGTTTCAAGGCAACACTAAAACAGGATTGCAAAGTCAAAGAACATGTACCTGGATGCGCAGGGCAGCCACGGGAAATGCAGCCTCCCGAGGGAGGGGTCTCCTCTGCACTGGTTCCTGCAGGGCTCTGGCTCCTTAAATAGCCCACGCTCAGCGTGGGGGCCCCGTCACAATGGGTGTCTCCACAGCGACCGCCAGGGCTTTGTGATGGCTTCAGAACATGCAACTCTGTCTGAGGACAGGTGAGCAGTCAACAGAGAGTTGATGGGTCAGGTTTAAAGGGAGAACAGCCATGGGAGACATTACTGTGGGCATCTGCTAGAGACCACCTGATCAAGAGGACTCTGTGGATGAAGCACTCTACAGACAGATAGGAAGAGCCTCACGCTCGCAGGCCCTTGTTCTCATGGGGGACTTCAACCACCCTGACGTCTGTTGGAGCAATGCTACGGCCCAGCACAAGCAATCCAGGAGGTTCCTCGATTGTGTGGAAGATAACTTCCTTCTGCAAGTAATAGAGGAGCCGACAAGGAGGGGTGCCATGCCAGACCTCATGCTCACCAACAGGGAAGGGCTCATTGGAAATGTGACACTCCAGAGCAGCCTTGGTTGCAGCCATCATGAGATGGTCGAATTTGAGATCCTCAGCACAGTGAGAAGAGCGTGCAGCGAGCTCACTGCCCTGGACTTCAAGAGAGCAGACTTTGGCCTCTTCAGGAACCTGCTTAGGGTACTTTATAACTAAAGGCTACAATGGTGACTTTAGGAATAGAGACAAATATAACCTAACCCTAACCCTAACCCTAACACTAACCCTAAACCCCTAACCCTAACCCTAACACTAACCCCTAACCCCTAACCCTAACCCTAACCCTAACCCTAACCCCTAACCCCTAACCCTAACCCTAACCCTAACCCTAACCCCTAACCCTAACCCTAACAGTAACCCTAACCCCCTAACCCTAACCCCCTAACCCTAACCCTAACACCCTAACCCTAACCCTAACCCTAACCCTCATCATCCTCCTTATCTACACAGAGAAACCAAGGGAGTCCCCCTGAGAGATCCCATGGACTGTCCGAGGCAGCAGGCTCTGACTGGGAGGTAGAAGTTCTCCTGCCCTGACACCTTCTCAGCACCTCTGACACCAGCAGCTCCTGCACACAGAAGGCTCCTGCTTCGCCCCCAGCACCTCTGCAGGCAGAGCTCAGCTCCAAGCACAGGAACAAGCCCAGCGCCTCCTCCTCACCCATCCCCTGCTCCTACAGCTGGGATGGCACCAGCACATCTCCTGACAGCTTCTCCTCCCTTTAGAGCACGCACCCACCATGTGTTTCAAGGCAACACTAAAACAGGATTGCAAAGTCAAAGAACATGTACCTGGATGCGCAGGGCAGCCACGGGAAATGCAGCCTCCCGAGGGAGGGGTCTCCTCTGCACTGGTTCCTGCAGGGCTCTGGCTCCTTAAATAGCCCACGCTCAGCGTGGGGGCCCCGTCACAATGGGTGTCTCCACAGCGACCGCCAGGGCTTTGTGATGGCTTCAGAACATGCAACTCTGTCTGAGGACAGGTGAGCAGTCAACAGAGAGTTGATGGGTCAGGTTTAAAGGGAGAACAGCCATGGGAGACATTACTGTGGGCATCTGCTAGAGACCACCTGATCAAGAGGACTCTGTGGATGAAGCACTCTACAGACAGATAGGAAGAGCCTCACGCTCGCAGGCCCTTGTTCTCATGGGGGACTTCAACCACCCTGACGTCTGTTGGAGCAATGCTACGGCCCAGCACAAGCAATCCAGGAGGTTCCTCGATTGTGTGGAAGATAACTTCCTTCTGCAAGTAATAGAGGAGCCGACAAGGAGGGGTGCCATGCCAGACCTCATGCTCACCAACAGGGAAGGGCTCATTGGAAATGTGACACTCCAGAGCAGCCTTGGTTGCAGCGATCATGAGATGGTCGAATTTGAGATCCTCAGCACAGTGAGAAGAGCGTGCAGCGAGCTCACTGCCCTGGACTTCAAGAGAGCAGACTTTGGCCTCTTCAGGAACCTGCTTAGGGTACTTTATAACTAAAGGCTACAATGGTGACTTTAGGAATAGAGACAAATATAACCTAACCCTAACCCTAACCCTAACACTAACCCTAAACCCCTAACCCTAACCCTAACCCTAACACTAACCCCTAACCCCTAACCCTAACCCTAACCCTAACCCTAACCCCTAACCCCTAACCCTAACCCTAACCCTAACCCTAACCCCTAACCCTAACCCTAACAGTAACCCTAACCCCCTAACCCTAACCCCCTAACCCTAACCCTAACACCCTAACCCTAACCCTAACCCTAACCCTCATCATCCTCCTTATCTACACAGAGAAACCAAGGGAGTCCCCCTGACAGATCCCATGGACTGTCCGAGGCAGCAGGCTCTGACTGGGAGGTAGAAGTTCTCCTGCCCTGACACCTTCTCAGCACCTCTGACACCAGCAGCTCCTGCACACAGAAGGCTCCTGCTTCGCCCCCAGCACCTCTGCAGGCAGAGCTCAGCTCCAAGCACAGGAACAAGCCCAGCGCCTCCTCCTCACCCATCCCCTGCTCCTACAGCTGGGATGGCACCAGCACATCTCCTGACAGCTTCTCCTCCCTTTAGAGCACGCACCCACCATGTGTTTCAAGGCAACACTAAAACAGGATTGCAAAGTCAAAGAACATGTACCTGGATGCGCAGGGCAGCCACGGGAAATGCAGCCTCCCGAGGGAGGGGTCTCCTCTGCACTGGTTCCTGCAGGGCTCTGGCTCCTTAAATAGCCCACGCTCAGCGTGGGGGCCCCGTCACAATGGGTGTCTCCACAGCGACCGCCAGGGCTTTGTGATGGCTTCAGAACATGCAACTCTGTCTGAGGACAGGTGAGCAGTCAACAGAGAGTTGATGGGTCAGGTTTAAAGGGAGAACAGCCATGGGAGACATTACTGTGGGCATCTGCTAGAGACCACCTGATCAAGAGGACTCTGTGGATGAAGCACTCTACAGACAGATAGGAAGAGCCTCACGCTCGCAGGCCCTTGTTCTCATGGGGGACTTCAACCACCCTGACGTCTGTTGGAGCAATGCTACGGCCCAGCACAAGCAATCCAGGAGGTTCCTCGATTGTGTGGAAGATAACTTCCTTCTGCAAGTAATAGAGGAGCCGACAAGGAGGGGTGCCATGCCAGACCTCATGCTCACCAACAGGGAAGGGCTCATTGGAAATGTGACACTCCAGAGCAGCCTTGGTTGCAGCCATCATGAGATGGTCGAATTTGAGATCCTCAGCACAGTGAGAAGAGCGTGCAGCGAGCTCACTGCCCTGGACTTCAAGAGAGCAGACTTTGGCCTCTTCAGGAACCTGCTTAGGGTACTTTATAACTAAAGGCTACAATGGTGACTTTAGGAATAGAGACAAATATAACCTAACCCTAACCCTAACCCTAACACTAACCCTAAACCCCTAACCCTAACCCTAACCCTAACACTAACCCCTAACCCCTAACCCTAACCCTAACCCTAACCCTAACCCCTAACCCCTAACCCTAACCCTAACCCTAACCCTAACCCTAACCCCTAACCCTAACCCTAACAGTAACCCTAACCCCCTAACCCTAACCCCCTAACCCTAACCCTAACACCCTAACCCTAACCCTAACCCTAACCCTCATCATCCTCCTTATCTACACAGAGAAACCAAGGGAGTCCCCCTGACAGATCCCATGGACTGTCCGAGGCAGCAGGCTCTGACTGGGAGGTAGAAGTTCTCCTGCCCTGACACCTTCTCAGCACCTCTGACACCAGCAGCTCCTGCACACAGAAGGCTCCTGCTTCGCCCCCAGCACCTCTGCAGGCAGAGCTCAGCTCCAAGCACAGGAACAAGCCCAGCGCCTCCTCCTCACCCATCCCCTGCTCCTACAGCTGGGATGGCACCAGCACATCTCCTGACAGCTTCTCCTCCCTTTAGAGCACGCACCCACCATGTGTTTCAAGGCAACACTAAAACAGGATTGCAAAGTCAAAGAACATGTACCTGGATGCGCAGGGCAGCCACGGGAAATGCAGCCTCCCGAGGGAGGGGTCTCCTCTGCACTGGTTCCTGCAGGGCTCTGGCTCCTTAAATAGCCCACGCTCAGCGTGGGGGCCCCGTCACAATGGGTGTCTCCACAGCGACCGCCAGGGCTTTGTGATGGCTTCAGAACATGCAACTCTGTCTGAGGACAGGTGAGCAGTCAACAGAGAGTTGATGGGTCAGGTTTAAAGGGAGAACAGCCATGGGAGACATTACTGTGGGCATCTGCTAGAGACCACCTGATCAAGAGGACTCTGTGGATGAAGCACTCTACAGACAGATAGGAAGAGCCTCACGCTCGCAGGCCCTTGTTCTCATGGGGGACTTCAACCACCCTGACGTCTGTTGGAGCAATGCTACGGCCCAGCACAAGCAATCCAGGAGGTTCCTCGATTGTGTGGAAGATAACTTCCTTCTGCAAGTAATAGAGGAGCCGACAAGGAGGGGTGCCATGCCAGACCTCATGCTCACCAACAGGGAAGGGCTCATTGGAAATGTGACACTCCAGAGCAGCCTTGGTTGCAGCCATCATGAGATGGTCGAATTTGAGATCCTCAGCACAGTGAGAAGAGCGTGCAGCGAGCTCACTGCCCTGGACTTCAAGAGAGCAGACTTTGGCCTCTTCAGGAACCTGCTTAGGGTACTTTATAACTAAAGGCTACAATGGTGACTTTAGGAATAGAGACAAATATAACCTAACCCTAACCCTAACCCTAACACTAACCCTAAACCCCTAACCCTAACCCTAACCCTAACACTAACCCCTAACCCCTAACCCTAACCCTAACCCTAACCCTAACCCTAACCCCTAACCCCTAACCCTAACCCTAACCCTAACCCTAACCCCTAACCCTAACCCTAACAGTAACCCTAACCCCCTAACCCTAACCCCCTAACCCTAACCCTAACACCCTAACCCTAACCCTAACCCTAACCCTCATCATCCTCCTTATCTACACAGAGAAACCAAGGGAGTCCCCCTGACAGATCCCATGGACTGTCCGAGGCAGCAGGCTCTGACTGGGAGGTAGAAGTTCTCCTGCCCTGACACCTTCTCAGCACCTCTGACACCAGCAGCTCCTGCACACAGAAGGCTCCTGCTTCGCCCCCAGCACCTCTGCAGGCAGAGCTCAGCTCCAAGCACAGGAACAAGCCCAGCGCCTCCTCCTCACCCATCCCCTGCTCCTACAGCTGGGATGGCACCAGCACATCTCCTGACAGCTTCTCCTCCCTTTAGAGCACGCACCCACCATGTGTTTCAAGGCAACACTAAAACAGGATTGCAAAGTCAAAGAACATGTACCTGGATGCGCAGGGCAGCCACGGGAAATGCAGCCTCCCGAGGGAGGGGTCTCCTCTGCACTGGTTCCTGCAGGGCTCTGGCTCCTTAAATAGCCCACGCTCAGCGTGGGGGCCCCGTCACAATGGGTGTCTCCACAGCGACCGCCAGGGCTTTGTGATGGCTTCAGAACATGCAACTCTGTCTGAGGACAGGTGAGCAGTCAACAGAGAGTTGATGGGTCAGGTTTAAAGGGAGAACAGCCATGGGAGACATTACTGTGGGCATCTGCTAGAGACCACCTGATCAAGAGGACTCTGTGGATGAAGCACTCTACAGACAGATAGGAAGAGCCTCACGCTCGCAGGCCCTTGTTCTCATGGGGGACTTCAACCACCCTGACGTCTGTTGGAGCAATGCTACGGCCCAGCACAAGCAATCCAGGAGGTTCCTCGATTGTGTGGAAGATAACTTCCTTCTGCAAGTAATAGAGGAGCCGACAAGGAGGGGTGCCATGCCAGACCTCATGCTCACCAACAGGGAAGGGCTCATTGGAAATGTGACACTCCAGAGCAGCCTTGGTTGCAGCGATCATGAGATGGTCGAATTTGAGATCCTCAGCACAGTGAGAAGAGCGTGCAGCGAGCTCACTGCCCTGGACTTCAAGAGAGCAGACTTTGGCCTCTTCAGGAACCTGCTTAGGGTACTTTATAACTAAAGGCTACAATGGTGACTTTAGGAATAGAGACAAATATAACCTAACCCTAACCCTAACCCTAACACTAACCCTAAACCCCTAACCCTAACCCTAACCCTAACACTAACCCCTAACCCCTAACCCTAACCCTAACCCTAACCCTAACCCCTAACCCTAACCCTAACCCTAACCCCTAACCCTAACCCTAACAGTAACCCTAACCCCCTAACCCTAACCCCCTAACCCTAACCCTAACACCCTAACCCTAACCCTAACCCTAACCCTCATCATCCTCCTTATCTACACAGAGAAACCAAGGGAGTCCCCCTGAGAGATCCCATGGACTGTCCGAGGCAGCAGGCTCTGACTGGGAGGTAGAAGTTCTCCTGCCCTGACACCTTCTCAGCACCTCTGACACCAGCAGCTCCTGCACACAGAAGGCTCCTGCTTCGCCCCCAGCACCTCTGCAGGCAGAGCTCAGCTCCAAGCACAGGAACAAGCCCAGCGCCTCCTCCTCACCCATCCCCTGCTCCTACAGCTGGGATGGCACCAGCACATCTCCTGACAGCTTCTCCTCCCTTTAGAGCACGCACCCACCATGTGTTTCAAGGCAACACTAAAACAGGATTGCAAAGTCAAAGAACATGTACCTGGATGCGCAGGGCAGCCACGGGAAATGCAGCCTCCCGAGGGAGGGGTCTCCTCTGCACTGGTTCCTGCAGGGCTCTGGCTCCTTAAATAGCCCACGCTCAGCGTGGGGGCCCCGTCACAATGGGTGTCTCCACAGCGACCGCCAGGGCTTTGTGATGGCTTCAGAACATGCAACTCTGTCTGAGGACAGGTGAGCAGTCAACAGAGAGTTGATGGGTCAGGTTTAAAGGGAGAACAGCCATGGGAGACATTACTGTGGGCATCTGCTAGAGACCACCTGATCAAGAGGACTCTGTGGATGAAGCACTCTACAGACAGATAGGAAGAGCCTCACGCTCGCAGGCCCTTGTTCTCATGGGGGACTTCAACCACCCTGACATCTGTTGGAGCAATGCTACGGCCCAGCACAAGCAATCCAGGAGGTTCCTCGATTGTGTGGAAGATAACTTCCTTCTGCAAGTAATAGAGGAGCCGACAAGGAGGGGTGCCATGCCAGACCTCATGCTCACCAACAGGGAAGGGCTCATTGGAAATGTGACACTCCAGAGCAGCCTTGGTTGCAGCGATCATGAGATGGTCGAATTTGAGATCCTCAGCACAGTGAGAAGAGCGTGCAGCGAGCTCACTGCCCTGGACTTCAAGAGAGCAGACTTTGGCCTCTTCAGGAACCTGCTTAGGGTACTTTATAACTAAAGGCTACAATGGTGACTTTAGGAATAGAGACAAATATAACCTAACCCTAACCCTAACCCTAACACTAACCCTAAACCCCTAACCCTAACCCTAACCCTAACACTAACCCCTAACCCCTAACCCTAACCCTAACCCTAACCCCTAACCCCTAACCCTAACCCTAACCCTAACCCTAACCCCTAACCCTAACCCTAACAGTAACCCTAACCCCCTAACCCTAACCCCCTAACCCTAACCCTAACACCCTAACCCTAACCCTAACCCTAACCCTCATCATCCTCCTTATCTACACAGAGAAACCAAGGGAGTCCCCCTGACAGATCCCATGGACTGTCCGAGGCAGCAGGCTCTGACTGGGAGGTAGAAGTTCTCCTGCCCTGACACCTTCTCAGCACCTCTGACACCAGCAGCTCCTGCACACAGAAGGCTCCTGCTTCGCCCCCAGCACCTCTGCAGGCAGAGCTCAGCTCCAAGCACAGGAACAAGCCCAGCGCCTCCTCCTCACCCATCCCCTGCTCCTACAGCTGGGATGGCACCAGCACATCTCCTGACAGCTTCTCCTCCCTTTAGAGCACGCACCCACCATGTGTTTCAAGGCAACACTAAAACAGGATTGCAAAGTCAAAGAACATGTACCTGGATGCGCAGGGCAGCCACGGGAAATGCAGCCTCCCGAGGGAGGGGTCTCCTCTGCACTGGTTCCTGCAGGGCTCTGGCTCCTTAAATAGCCCACGCTCAGCGTGGGGGCCCCGTCACAATGGGTGTCTCCACAGCGACCGCCAGGGCTTTGTGATGGCTTCAGAACATGCAACTCTGTCTGAGGACAGGTGAGCAGTCAACAGAGAGTTGATGGGTCAGGTTTAAAGGGAGAACAGCCATGGGAGACATTACTGTGGGCATCTGCTAGAGACCACCTGATCAAGAGGACTCTGTGGATGAAGCACTCTACAGACAGATAGGAAGAGCCTCACGCTCGCAGGCCCTTGTTCTCATGGGGGACTTCAACCACCCTGACGTCTGTTGGAGCAATGCTACGGCCCAGCACAAGCAATCCAGGAGGTTCCTCGATTGTGTGGAAGATAACTTCCTTCTGCAAGTAATAGAGGAGCCGACAAGGAGGGGTGCCATGCCAGACCTCATGCTCACCAACAGGGAAGGGCTCATTGGAAATGTGACACTCCAGAGCAGCCTTGGTTGCAGCCATCATGAGATGGTCGAATTTGAGATCCTCAGCACAGTGAGAAGAGCGTGCAGCGAGCTCACTGCCCTGGACTTCAAGAGAGCAGACTTTGGCCTCTTCAGGAACCTGCTTAGGGTACTTTATAACTAAAGGCTACAATGGTGACTTTAGGAATAGAGACAAATATAACCTAACCCTAACCCTAACCCTAACACTAACCCTAAACCCCTAACCCTAACCCTAACCCTAACACTAACCCCTAACCCCTAACCCTAACCCTAACCCTAACCCTAACCCCTAACCCCTAACCCTAACCCTAACCCTAACCCTAACCCCTAACCCTAACCCTAACAGTAACCCTAACCCCCTAACCCTAACCCCCTAACCCTAACCCTAACACCCTAACCCTAACCCTAACCCTAACCCTCATCATCCTCCTTATCTACACAGAGAAACCAAGGGAGTCCCCCTGACAGATCCCATGGACTGTCCGAGGCAGCAGGCTCTGACTGGGAGGTAGAAGTTCTCCTGCCCTGACACCTTCTCAGCACCTCTGACACCAGCAGCTCCTGCACACAGAAGGCTCCTGCTTCGCCCCCAGCACCTCTGCAGGCAGAGCTCAGCTCCAAGCACAGGAACAAGCCCAGCGCCTCCTCCTCACCCATCCCCTGCTCCTACAGCTGGGATGGCACCAGCACATCTCCTGACAGCTTCTCCTCCCTTTAGAGCACGCACCCACCATGTGTTTCAAGGCAACACTAAAACAGGATTGCAAAGTCAAAGAACATGTACCTGGATGCGCAGGGCAGCCACGGGAAATGCAGCCTCCCGAGGGAGGGGTCTCCTCTGCACTGGTTCCTGCAGGGCTCTGGCTCCTTAAATAGCCCACGCTCAGCGTGGGGGCCCCGTCACAATGGGTGTCTCCACAGCGACCGCCAGGGCTTTGTGATGGCTTCAGAACATGCAACTCTGTCTGAGGACAGGTGAGCAGTCAACAGAGAGTTGATGGGTCAGGTTTAAAGGGAGAACAGCCATGGGAGACATTACTGTGGGCATCTGCTAGAGACCACCTGATCAAGAGGACTCTGTGGATGAAGCACTCTACAGACAGATAGGAAGAGCCTCACGCTCGCAGGCCCTTGTTCTCATGGGGGACTTCAACCACCCTGACGTCTGTTGGAGCAATGCTACGGCCCAGCACAAGCAATCCAGGAGGTTCCTCGATTGTGTGGAAGATAACTTCCTTCTGCAAGTAATAGAGGAGCCGACAAGGAGGGGTGCCATGCCAGACCTCATGCTCACCAACAGGGAAGGGCTCATTGGAAATGTGACACTCCAGAGCAGCCTTGGTTGCAGCCATCATGAGATGGTCGAATTTGAGATCCTCAGCACAGTGAGAAGAGCGTGCAGCGAGCTCACTGCCCTGGACTTCAAGAGAGCAGACTTTGGCCTCTTCAGGAACCTGCTTAGGGTACTTTATAACTAAAGGCTACAATGGTGACTTTAGGAATAGAGACAAATATAACCTAACCCTAACCCTAACCCTAACACTAACCCTAAACCCCTAACCCTAACCCTAACCCTAACACTAACCCCTAACCCCTAACCCTAACCCTAACCCTAACCCTAACCCCTAACCCCTAACCCTAACCCTAACCCTAACCCTAACCCCTAACCCTAACCCTAACAGTAACCCTAACCCCCTAACCCTAACCCCCTAACCCTAACCCTAACACCCTAACCCTAACCCTAACCCTAACCCTCATCATCCTCCTTATCTACACAGAGAAACCAAGGGAGTCCCCCTGACAGATCCCATGGACTGTCCGAGGCAGCAGGCTCTGACTGGGAGGTAGAAGTTCTCCTGCCCTGACACCTTCTCAGCACCTCTGACACCAGCAGCTCCTGCACACAGAAGGCTCCTGCTTCGCCCCCAGCACCTCTGCAGGCAGAGCTCAGCTCCAAGCACAGGAACAAGCCCAGCGCCTCCTCCTCACCCATCCCCTGCTCCTACAGCTGGGATGGCACCAGCACATCTCCTGACAGCTTCTCCTCCCTTTAGAGCACGCACCCACCATGTGTTTCAAGGCAACACTAAAACAGGATTGCAAAGTCAAAGAACATGTACCTGGATGCGCAGGGCAGCCACGGGAAATGCAGCCTCCCGAGGGAGGGGTCTCCTCTGCACTGGTTCCTGCAGGGCTCTGGCTCCTTAAATAGCCCACGCTCAGCGTGGGGGCCCCGTCACAATGGGTGTCTCCACAGCGACCGCCAGGGCTTTGTGATGGCTTCAGAACATGCAACTCTGTCTGAGGACAGGTGAGCAGTCAACAGAGAGTTGATGGGTCAGGTTTAAAGGGAGAACAGCCATGGGAGACATTACTGTGGGCATCTGCTAGAGACCACCTGATCAAGAGGACTCTGTGGATGAAGCACTCTACAGACAGATAGGAAGAGCCTCACGCTCGCAGGCCCTTGTTCTCATGGGGGACTTCAACCACCCTGACATCTGTTGGAGCAATGCTACGGCCCAGCACAAGCAATCCAGGAGGTTCCTCGATTGTGTGGAAGATAACTTCCTTCTGCAAGTAATAGAGGAGCCGACAAGGAGGGGTGCCATGCCAGACCTCATGCTCACCAACAGGGAAGGGCTCATTGGAAATGTGACACTCCAGAGCAGCCTTGGTTGCAGCGATCATGAGATGGTCGAATTTGAGATCCTCAGCACAGTGAGAAGAGCGTGCAGCGAGCTCACTGCCCTGGACTTCAAGAGAGCAGACTTTGGCCTCTTCAGGAACCTGCTTAGGGTACTTTATAACTAAAGGCTACAATGGTGACTTTAGGAATAGAGACAAATATAACCTAACCCTAACCCTAACCCTAACACTAACCCTAAACCCCTAACCCTAACCCTAACCCTAACACTAACCCCTAACCCCTAACCCTAACCCTAACCCTAACCCCTAACCCCTAACCCTAACCCTAACCCTAACCCTAACCCCTAACCCTAACCCTAACAGTAACCCTAACCCCCTAACCCTAACCCCCTAACCCTAACCCTAACACCCTAACCCTAACCCTAACCCTAACCCTCATCATCCTCCTTATCTACACAGAGAAACCAAGGGAGTCCCCCTGACAGATCCCATGGACTGTCCGAGGCAGCAGGCTCTGACTGGGAGGTAGAAGTTCTCCTGCCCTGACACCTTCTCAGCACCTCTGACACCAGCAGCTCCTGCACACAGAAGGCTCCTGCTTCGCCCCCAGCACCTCTGCAGGCAGAGCTCAGCTCCAAGCACAGGAACAAGCCCAGCGCCTCCTCCTCACCCATCCCCTGCTCCTACAGCTGGGATGGCACCAGCACATCTCCTGACAGCTTCTCCTCCCTTTAGAGCACGCACCCACCATGTGTTTCAAGGCAACACTAAAACAGGATTGCAAAGTCAAAGAACATGTACCTGGATGCGCAGGGCAGCCACGGGAAATGCAGCCTCCCGAGGGAGGGGTCTCCTCTGCACTGGTTCCTGCAGGGCTCTGGCTCCTTAAATAGCCCACGCTCAGCGTGGGGGCCCCGTCACAATGGGTGTCTCCACAGCGACCGCCAGGGCTTTGTGATGGCTTCAGAACATGCAACTCTGTCTGAGGACAGGTGAGCAGTCAACAGAGAGTTGATGGGTCAGGTTTAAAGGGAGAACAGCCATGGGAGACATTACTGTGGGCATCTGCTAGAGACCACCTGATCAAGAGGACTCTGTGGATGAAGCACTCTACAGACAGATAGGAAGAGCCTCACGCTCGCAGGCCCTTGTTCTCATGGGGGACTTCAACCACCCTGACGTCTGTTGGAGCAATGCTACGGCCCAGCACAAGCAATCCAGGAGGTTCCTCGATTGTGTGGAAGATAACTTCCTTCTGCAAGTAATAGAGGAGCCGACAAGGAGGGGTGTCATGCCAGACCTCATGCTCACCAACAGGGAAGGGCTCATTGGAAATATGACACTCCAGAGCAGCCTTGGTTGCAGCCATCATGAGATGGTCGAATTTGAGATCCTCAGCACAGTGAGAAGAGCGTGCAGCGAGCTCACTGCCCTGGACTTCAAGAGAGCAGACTTTGGCCTCTTCAGGAACCTGCTTAGGGTACTTTATAACTAAAGGCTACAATGGTGACTTTAGGAATAGAGACAAATATAACCTAACCCTAACCCTAACCCTAACACTAACCCTAAACCCCTAACCCTAACCCTAACCCTAACACTAACCCCTAACCCCTAACCCTAACCCTAACCCTAACCCCTAACCCCTAACCCTAACCCTAACCCTAACCCTAACCCCTAACCCTAACCCTAACAGTAACCCTAACCCCCTAACCCTAACCCCCTAACCCTAACCCTAACACCCTAACCCTAACCCTAACCCTAACCCTCATCATCCTCCTTATCTACACAGAGAAACCAAGGGAGTCCCCCTGACAGATCCCATGGACTGTCCGAGGCAGCAGGCTCTGACTGGGAGGTAGAAGTTCTCCTGCCCTGACACCTTCTCAGCACCTCTGACACCAGCAGCTCCTGCACACAGAAGGCTCCTGCTTCGCCCCCAGCACCTCTGCAGGCAGAGCTCAGCTCCAAGCACAGGAACAAGCCCAGCGCCTCCTCCTCACCCATCCCCTGCTCCTACAGCTGGGATGGCACCAGCACATCTCCTGACAGCTTCTCCTCCCTTTAGAGCACGCACCCACCATGTGTTTCAAGGCAACACTAAAACAGGATTGCAAAGTCAAAGAACATGTACCTGGATGCGCAGGGCAGCCACGGGAAATGCAGCCTCCCGAGGGAGGGGTCTCCTCTGCACTGGTTCCTGCAGGGCTCTGGCTCCTTAAATAGCCCACGCTCAGCGTGGGGGCCCCGTCACAATGGGTGTCTCCACAGCGACCGCCAGGGCTTTGTGATGGCTTCAGAACATGCAACTCTGTCTGAGGACAGGTGAGCAGTCAACAGAGAGTTGATGGGTCAGGTTTAAAGGGAGAACAGCCATGGGAGACATTACTGTGGGCATCTGCTAGAGACCACCTGATCAAGAGGACTCTGTGGATGAAGCACTCTACAGACAGATAGGAAGAGCCTCACGCTCGCAGGCCCTTGTTCTCATGGGGGACTTCAACCACCCTGACGTCTGTTGGAGCAATGCTACGGCCCAGCACAAGCAATCCAGGAGGTTCCTCGATTGTGTGGAAGATAACTTCCTTCTGCAAGTAATAGAGGAGCCGACAAGGAGGGGTGCCATGCCAGACCTCATGCTCACCAACAGGGAAGGGCTCATTGGAAATGTGACACTCCAGAGCAGCCTTGGTTGCAGCGATCATGAGATGGTCGAATTTGAGATCCTCAGCACAGTGAGAAGAGCGTGCAGCGAGCTCACTGCCCTGGACTTCAAGAGAGCAGACTTTGGCCTCTTCAGGAACCTGCTTAGGGTACTTTATAACTAAAGGCTACAATGGTGACTTTAGGAATAGAGACAAATATAACCTAACCCTAACCCTAACCCTAACACTAACCCTAAACCCCTAACCCTAACCCTAACCCTAACACTAACCCCTAACCCCTAACCCTAACCCTAACCCTAACCCTAACCCTAACCCCTAACCCCTAACCCTAACCCTAACCCCTAACCCTAACCCTAACAGTAACCCTAACCCCCTAACCCTAACCCCCTAACCCTAACCCTAACACCCTAACCCTAACCCTAACCCTAACCCTCATCATCCTCCTTATCTACACAGAGAAACCAAGGGAGTCCCCCTGACAGATCCCATGGACTGTCCGAGGCAGCAGGCTCTGACTGGGAGGTAGAAGTTCTCCTGCCCTGACACCTTCTCAGCACCTCTGACACCAGCAGCTCCTGCACACAGAAGGCTCCTGCTTCGCCCCCAGCACCTCTGCAGGCAGAGCTCAGCTCCAAGCACAGGAACAAGCCCAGCGCCTCCTCCTCACCCATCCCCTGCTCCTACAGCTGGGATGGCACCAGCACATCTCCTGACAGCTTCTCCTCCCTTTAGAGCACGCACCCACCATGTGTTTCAAGGCAACACTAAAACAGGATTGCAAAGTCAAAGAACATGTACCTGGATGCGCAGGGCAGCCACGGGAAATGCAGCCTCCCGAGGGAGGGGTCTCCTCTGCACTGGTTCCTGCAGGGCTCTGGCTCCTTAAATAGCCCACGCTCAGCGTGGGGGCCCCGTCACAATGGGTGTCTCCACAGCGACCGCCAGGGCTTTGTGATGGCTTCAGAACATGCAACTCTGTCTGAGGACAGGTGAGCAGTCAACAGAGAGTTGATGGGTCAGGTTTAAAGGGAGAACAGCCATGGGAGACATTACTGTGGGCATCTGCTAGAGACCACCTGATCAAGAGGACTCTGTGGATGAAGCACTCTACAGACAGATAGGAAGAGCCTCACGCTCGCAGGCCCTTGTTCTCATGGGGGACTTCAACCACCCTGACGTCTGTTGGAGCAATGCTACGGCCCAGCACAAGCAATCCAGGAGGTTCCTCGATTGTGTGGAAGATAACTTCCTTCTGCAAGTAATAGAGGAGCCGACAAGGAGGGGTGCCATGCCAGACCTCATGCTCACCAACAGGGAAGGGCTCATTGGAAATGTGACACTCCAGAGCAGCCTTGGTTGCAGCGATCATGAGATGGTCGAATTTGAGATCCTCAGCACAGTGAGAAGAGCGTGCAGCGAGCTCACTGCCCTGGACTTCAAGAGAGCAGACTTTGGCCTCTTCAGGAACCTGCTTAGGGTACTTTATAACTAAAGGCTACAATGGTGACTTTAGGAATAGAGACAAATATAACCTAACCCTAACCCTAACCCTAACACTAACCCTAAACCCCTAACCCTAACCCTAACCCTAACACTAACCCCTAACCCCTAACCCTAACCCTAACCCTAACCCTAACCCCTAACCCCTAACCCTAACCCCTAACCCTAACCCTAACCCCTAACCCTAACCCTAACAGTAACCCTAACCCCCTAACCCTAACCCCCTAACCCTAACCCTAACACCCTAACCCTAACCCTAACCCTCATCATCCTCCTTATCTACACAGAGAAACCAAGGGAGTCCCCCTGAGAGATCCTATGGACTGTCCGAGGCAGCAGGCTCTGACTGGGAGGTAGAAGTTCTCCTGCCCTGACACCTTCTCAGCACCTCTGACACCAGCAGCTCCTGCACACAGAAGGCTCCTGCTTCGCCCCCAGCACCTCTGCAGGCAGAGCTCAGCTCCAAGCACAGGAACAAGCCCAGCGCCTCCTCCTCACCCATCCCCTGCTCCTACAGCTGGGATGGCACCAGCACATCTCCTGACAGCTTCTCCTCCCTTTAGAGCACGCACCCACCATGTGTTTCAAGGCAACACTAAAACAGGATTGCAAAGTCAAAGAACATGTACCTGGATGCGCAGGGCAGCCACGGGAAATGCAGCCTCCCGAGGGAGGGGTCTCCTCTGCACTGGTTCCTGCAGGGCTCTGGCTCCTTAAATAGCCCACGCTCAGCGTGGGGGCCCCGTCACAATGGGTGTCTCCACAGCGACCGCCAGGGCTTTGTGATGGCTTCAGAACATGCAACTCTGTCTGAGGACAGGTGAGCAGTCAACAGAGAGTTGATGGGTCAGGTTTAAAGGGAGAACAGCCATGGGAGACATTACTGTGGGCATCTGCTAGAGACCACCTGATCAAGAGGACTCTGTGGATGAAGCACTCTACAGACAGATAGGAAGAGCCTCACGCTCGCAGGCCCTTGTTCTCATGGGGGACTTCAACCACCCTGACGTCTGTTGGAGCAATGCTACGGCCCAGCACAAGCAATCCAGGAGGTTCCTCGATTGTGTGGAAGATAACTTCCTTCTGCAAGTAATAGAGGAGCCGACAAGGAGGGGTGCCATGCCAGACCTCATGCTCACCAACAGGGAAGGGCTCATTGGAAATGTGACACTCCAGAGCAGCCTTGGTTGCAGCCATCATGAGATGGTCGAATTTGAGATCCTCAGCACAGTGAGAAGAGCGTGCAGCGAGCTCACTGCCCTGGACTTCAAGAGAGCAGACTTTGGCCTCTTCAGGAACCTGCTTAGGGTACTTTATAACTAAAGGCTACAATGGTGACTTTAGGAATAGAGACAAATATAACCTAACCCTAACCCTAACCCTAACACTAACCCTAAACCCCTAACCCTAACCCTAACCCTAACACTAACCCCTAACCCCTAACCCTAACCCTAACCCTAACCCTAACCCCTAACCCCTAACCCTAACCCTAACCCTAACCCTAACCCCTAACCCTAACCCTAACAGTAACCCTAACCCCCTAACCCTAACCCCCTAACCCTAACCCTAACACCCTAACCCTAACCCTAACCCTAACCCTCATCATCCTCCTTATCTACACAGAGAAACCAAGGGAGTCCCCCTGACAGATCCCATGGACTGTCCGAGGCAGCAGGCTCTGACTGGGAGGTAGAAGTTCTCCTGCCCTGACACCTTCTCAGCACCTCTGACACCAGCAGCTCCTGCACACAGAAGGCTCCTGCTTCGCCCCCAGCACCTCTGCAGGCAGAGCTCAGCTCCAAGCACAGGAACAAGCCCAGCGCCTCCTCCTCACCCATCCCCTGCTCCTACAGCTGGGATGGCACCAGCACATCTCCTGACAGCTTCTCCTCCCTTTAGAGCACGCACCCACCATGTGTTTCAAGGCAACACTAAAACAGGATTGCAAAGTCAAAGAACATGTACCTGGATGCGCAGGGCAGCCACGGGAAATGCAGCCTCCCGAGGGAGGGGTCTCCTCTGCACTGGTTCCTGCAGGGCTCTGGCTCCTTAAATAGCCCACGCTCAGCGTGGGGGCCCCGTCACAATGGGTGTCTCCACAGCGACCGCCAGGGCTTTGTGATGGCTTCAGAACATGCAACTCTGTCTGAGGACAGGTGAGCAGTCAACAGAGAGTTGATGGGTCAGGTTTAAAGGGAGAACAGCCATGGGAGACATTACTGTGGGCATCTGCTAGAGACCACCTGATCAAGAGGACTCTGTGGATGAAGCACTCTACAGACAGATAGGAAGAGCCTCACGCTCGCAGGCCCTTGTTCTCATGGGGGACTTCAACCACCCTGACGTCTGTTGGAGCAATGCTACGGCCCAGCACAAGCAATCCAGGAGGTTCCTCGATTGTGTGGAAGATAACTTCCTTCTGCAAGTAATAGAGGAGCCGACAAGGAGGGGTGCCATGCCAGACCTCATGCTCACCAACAGGGAAGGGCTCATTGGAAATGTGACACTCCAGAGCAGCCTTGGTTGCAGCCATCATGAGATGGTCGAATTTGAGATCCTCAGCACAGTGAGAAGAGCGTGCAGCGAGCTCACTGCCCTGGACTTCAAGAGAGCAGACTTTGGCCTCTTCAGGAACCTGCTTAGGGTACTTTATAACTAAAGGCTACAATGGTGACTTTAGGAATAGAGACAAATATAACCTAACCCTAACCCTAACCCTAACACTAACCCTAAACCCCTAACCCTAACCCTAACCCTAACACTAACCCCTAACCCCTAACCCTAACCCTAACCCTAACCCCTAACCCCTAACCCTAACCCTAACCCTAACCCTAACCCCTAACCCTAACCCTAACAGTAACCCTAACCCCCTAACCCTAACCCCCTAACCCTAACCCTAACACCCTAACCCTAACCCTAACCCTAACCCTCATCATCCTCCTTATCTACACAGAGAAACCAAGGGAGTCCCCCTGACAGATCCCATGGACTGTCCGAGGCAGCAGGCTCCGACTGGGAGGTAGAAGTTCTCCTGCCCTGACACCTTCTCAGCACCTCTGACACCAGCAGCTCCTGCACACAGAAGGCTCCTGCTTCGCCCCCAGCACCTCTGCAGGCAGAGCTCAGCTCCAAGCACAGGAACAAGCCCAGCGCCTCCTCCTCACCCATCCCCTGCTCCTACAGCTGGGATGGCACCAGCACATCTCCTGACAGCTTCTCCTCCCTTTAGAGCACGCACCCACCATGTGTTTCAAGGCAACACTAAAACAGGATTGCAAAGTCAAAGAACATGTACCTGGATGCGCGGGGCAGCCACGGGAAATGCAGCCTCCCGAGGGAGGGGTCTCCTCTGCACTGGTTCCTGCAGGGCTCTGGCTCCTTAAATAGCCCACGCTCAGCGTGGGGGCCCCGTCACAATGGGTGTCTCCACAGCGACCGCCAGGGCTTTGTGATGGCTTCAGAACATGCAACTCTGTCTGAGGACAGGTGAGCAGTCAACAGAGAGTTGATGGGTCAGGTTTAAAGGGAGAACAGCCATGGGAGACATTACTGTGGGCATCTGCTAGAGACCACCTGATCAAGAGGACTCTGTGGATGAAGCACTCTACAGACAGATAGGAAGAGCCTCACGCTCGCAGGCCCTTGTTCTCATGGGGGACTTCAACCACCCTGACGTCTGTTGGAGCAATGCTACGGCCCAGCACAAGCAATCCAGGAGGTTCCTCGATTGTGTGGAAGATAACTTCCTTCTGCAAGTAATAGAGGAGCCGACAAGGAGGGGTGCCATGCCAGACCTCATGCTCACCAACAGGGAAGGGCTCATTGGAAATGTGACACTCCAGAGCAGCCTTGGTTGCAGCGATCATGAGATGGTCGAATTTGAGATCCTCAGCACAGTGAGAAGAGCGTGCAGCGAGCTCACTGCCCTGGACTTCAAGAGAGCAGACTTTGGCCTCTTCAGGAACCTGCTTAGGGTACTTTATAACTAAAGGCTACAATGGTGACTTTAGGAATAGAGACAAATATAACCTAACCCTAACCCTAACCCTAACACTAACCCTAAACCCCTAACCCTAACCCTAACCCTAACACTAACCCCTAACCCCTAACCCTAACCCTAACCCTAACCCCTAACCCCTAACCCTAACCCTAACCCTAACCCTAACCCCTAACCCTAACCCTAACAGTAACCCTAACCCCCTAACCCTAACCCCCTAACCCTAACCCTAACACCCTAACCCTAACCCTAACCCTAACCCTCATCATCCTCCTTATCTACACAGAGAAACCAAGGGAGTCCCCCTGACAGATCCCATGGACTGTCCGAGGCAGCAGGCTCTGACTGGGAGGTAGAAGTTCTCCTGCCCTGACACCTTCTCAGCACCTCTGACACCAGCAGCTCCTGCACACAGAAGGCTCCTGCTTCGCCCCCAGCACCTCTGCAGGCAGAGCTCAGCTCCAAGCACAGGAACAAGCCCAGCGCCTCCTCCTCACCCATCCCCTGCTCCTACAGCTGGGATGGCACCAGCACATCTCCTGACAGCTTCTCCTCCCTTTAGAGCACGCACCCACCATGTGTTTCAAGGCAACACTAAAACAGGATTGCAAAGTCAAAGAACATGTACCTGGATGCGCAGGGCAGCCACGGGAAATGCAGCCTCCCGAGGGAGGGGTCTCCTCTGCACTGGTTCCTGCAGGGCTCTGGCTCCTTAAATAGCCCACGCTCAGCGTGGGGGCCCCGTCACAATGGGTGTCTCCACAGCGACCGCCAGGGCTTTGTGATGGCTTCAGAACATGCAACTCTGTCTGAGGACAGGTGAGCAGTCAACAGAGAGTTGATGGGTCAGGTTTAAAGGGAGAACAGCCATGGGAGACATTACTGTGGGCATCTGCTAGAGACCACCTGATCAAGAGGACTCTGTGGATGAAGCACTCTACAGACAGATAGGAAGAGCCTCACGCTCGCAGGCCCTTGTTCTCATGGGGGACTTCAACCACCCTGACGTCTGTTGGAGCAATGCTACGGCCCAGCACAAGCAATCCAGGAGGTTCCTCGATTGTGTGGAAGATAACTTCCTTCTGCAAGTAATAGAGGAGCCGACAAGGAGGGGTGTCATGCCAGACCTCATGCTCACCAACAGGGAAGGGCTCATTGGAAATATGACACTCCAGAGCAGCCTTGGTTGCAGCCATCATGAGATGGTCGAATTTGAGATCCTCAGCACAGTGAGAAGAGCGTGCAGCGAGCTCACTGCCCTGGACTTCAAGAGAGCAGACTTTGGCCTCTTCAGGAACCTGCTTAGGGTACTTTATAACTAAAGGCTACAATGGTGACTTTAGGAATAGAGACAAATATAACCTAACCCTAACCCTAACCCTAACACTAACCCTAAACCCCTAACCCTAACCCTAACCCTAACACTAACCCCTAACCCCTAACCCTAACCCTAACCCTAACCCCTAACCCCTAACCCTAACCCTAACCCTAACCCTAACCCCTAACCCTAACCCTAACAGTAACCCTAACCCCCTAACCCTAACCCCCTAACCCTAACCCTAACACCCTAACCCTAACCCTAACCCTAACCCTCATCATCCTCCTTATCTACACAGAGAAACCAAGGGAGTCCCCCTGACAGATCCCATGGACTGTCCGAGGCAGCAGGCTCTGACTGGGAGGTAGAAGTTCTCCTGCCCTGACACCTTCTCAGCACCTCTGACACCAGCAGCTCCTGCACACAGAAGGCTCCTGCTTCGCCCCCAGCACCTCTGCAGGCAGAGCTCAGCTCCAAGCACAGGAACAAGCCCAGCGCCTCCTCCTCACCCATCCCCTGCTCCTACAGCTGGGATGGCACCAGCACATCTCCTGACAGCTTCTCCTCCCTTTAGAGCACGCACCCACCATGTGTTTCAAGGCAACACTAAAACAGGATTGCAAAGTCAAAGAACATGTACCTGGATGCGCAGGGCAGCCACGGGAAATGCAGCCTCCCGAGGGAGGGGTCTCCTCTGCACTGGTTCCTGCAGGGCTCTGGCTCCTTAAATAGCCCACGCTCAGCGTGGGGGCCCCGTCACAATGGGTGTCTCCACAGCGACCGCCAGGGCTTTGTGATGGCTTCAGAACATGCAACTCTGTCTGAGGACAGGTGAGCAGTCAACAGAGAGTTGATGGGTCAGGTTTAAAGGGAGAACAGCCATGGGAGACATTACTGTGGGCATCTGCTAGAGACCACCTGATCAAGAGGACTCTGTGGATGAAGCACTCTACAGACAGATAGGAAGAGCCTCACGCTCGCAGGCCCTTGTTCTCATGGGGGACTTCAACCACCCTGACGTCTGTTGGAGCAATGCTACGGCCCAGCACAAGCAATCCAGGAGGTTCCTCGATTGTGTGGAAGATAACTTCCTTCTGCAAGTAATAGAGGAGCCGACAAGGAGGGGTGCCATGCCAGACCTCATGCTCACCAACAGGGAAGGGCTCATTGGAAATGTGACACTCCAGAGCAGCCTTGGTTGCAGCGATCATGAGATGGTCGAATTTGAGATCCTCAGCACAGTGAGAAGAGCGTGCAGCGAGCTCACTGCCCTGGACTTCAAGAGAGCAGACTTTGGCCTCTTCAGGAACCTGCTTAGGGTACTTTATAACTAAAGGCTACAATGGTGACTTTAGGAATAGAGACAAATATAACCTAACCCTAACCCTAACCCTAACACTAACCCTAAACCCCTAACCCTAACCCTAACCCTAACACTAACCCCTAACCCCTAACCCTAACCCTAACCCTAACCCTAACCCTAACCCCTAACCCCTAACCCTAACCCTAACCCCTAACCCTAACCCTAACAGTAACCCTAACCCCCTAACCCTAACCCCCTAACCCTAACCCTAACACCCTAACCCTAACCCTAACCCTAACCCTCATCATCCTCCTTATCTACACAGAGAAACCAAGGGAGTCCCCCTGACAGATCCCATGGACTGTCCGAGGCAGCAGGCTCTGACTGGGAGGTAGAAGTTCTCCTGCCCTGACACCTTCTCAGCACCTCTGACACCAGCAGCTCCTGCACACAGAAGGCTCCTGCTTCGCCCCCAGCACCTCTGCAGGCAGAGCTCAGCTCCAAGCACAGGAACAAGCCCAGCGCCTCCTCCTCACCCATCCCCTGCTCCTACAGCTGGGATGGCACCAGCACATCTCCTGACAGCTTCTCCTCCCTTTAGAGCACGCACCCACCATGTGTTTCAAGGCAACACTAAAACAGGATTGCAAAGTCAAAGAACATGTACCTGGATGCGCAGGGCAGCCACGGGAAATGCAGCCTCCCGAGGGAGGGGTCTCCTCTGCACTGGTTCCTGCAGGGCTCTGGCTCCTTAAATAGCCCACGCTCAGCGTGGGGGCCCCGTCACAATGGGTGTCTCCACAGCGACCGCCAGGGCTTTGTGATGGCTTCAGAACATGCAACTCTGTCTGAGGACAGGTGAGCAGTCAACAGAGAGTTGATGGGTCAGGTTTAAAGGGAGAACAGCCATGGGAGACATTACTGTGGGCATCTGCTAGAGACCACCTGATCAAGAGGACTCTGTGGATGAAGCACTCTACAGACAGATAGGAAGAGCCTCACGCTCGCAGGCCCTTGTTCTCATGGGGGACTTCAACCACCCTGACGTCTGTTGGAGCAATGCTACGGCCCAGCACAAGCAATCCAGGAGGTTCCTCGATTGTGTGGAAGATAACTTCCTTCTGCAAGTAATAGAGGAGCCGACAAGGAGGGGTGCCATGCCAGACCTCATGCTCACCAACAGGGAAGGGCTCATTGGAAATGTGACACTCCAGAGCAGCCTTGGTTGCAGCGATCATGAGATGGTCGAATTTGAGATCCTCAGCACAGTGAGAAGAGCGTGCAGCGAGCTCACTGCCCTGGACTTCAAGAGAGCAGACTTTGGCCTCTTCAGGAACCTGCTTAGGGTACTTTATAACTAAAGGCTACAATGGTGACTTTAGGAATAGAGACAAATATAACCTAACCCTAACCCTAACCCTAACACTAACCCTAAACCCCTAACCCTAACCCTAACCCTAACACTAACCCCTAACCCCTAACCCTAACCCTAACCCTAACCCTAACCCCTAACCCCTAACCCTAACCCCTAACCCTAACCCTAACCCCTAACCCTAACCCTAACAGTAACCCTAACCCCCTAACCCTAACCCCCTAACCCTAACCCTAACACCCTAACCCTAACCCTAACCCTCATCATCCTCCTTATCTACACAGAGAAACCAAGGGAGTCCCCCTGAGAGATCCTATGGACTGTCCGAGGCAGCAGGCTCTGACTGGGAGGTAGAAGTTCTCCTGCCCTGACACCTTCTCAGCACCTCTGACACCAGCAGCTCCTGCACACAGAAGGCTCCTGCTTCGCCCCCAGCACCTCTGCAGGCAGAGCTCAGCTCCAAGCACAGGAACAAGCCCAGCGCCTCCTCCTCACCCATCCCCTGCTCCTACAGCTGGGATGGCACCAGCACATCTCCTGACAGCTTCTCCTCCCTTTAGAGCACGCACCCACCATGTGTTTCAAGGCAACACTAAAACAGGATTGCAAAGTCAAAGAACATGTACCTGGATGCGCAGGGCAGCCACGGGAAATGCAGCCTCCCGAGGGAGGGGTCTCCTCTGCACTGGTTCCTGCAGGGCTCTGGCTCCTTAAATAGCCCACGCTCAGCGTGGGGGCCCCGTCACAATGGGTGTCTCCACAGCGACCGCCAGGGCTTTGTGATGGCTTCAGAACATGCAACTCTGTCTGAGGACAGGTGAGCAGTCAACAGAGAGTTGATGGGTCAGGTTTAAAGGGAGAACAGCCATGGGAGACATTACTGTGGGCATCTGCTAGAGACCACCTGATCAAGAGGACTCTGTGGATGAAGCACTCTACAGACAGATAGGAAGAGCCTCACGCTCGCAGGCCCTTGTTCTCATGGGGGACTTCAACCACCCTGACGTCTGTTGGAGCAATGCTACGGCCCAGCACAAGCAATCCAGGAGGTTCCTCGATTGTGTGGAAGATAACTTCCTTCTGCAAGTAATAGAGGAGCCGACAAGGAGGGGTGCCATGCCAGACCTCATGCTCACCAACAGGGAAGGGCTCATTGGAAATGTGACACTCCAGAGCAGCCTTGGTTGCAGCGATCATGAGATGGTCGAATTTGAGATCCTCAGCACAGTGAGAAGAGCGTGCAGCGAGCTCACTGCCCTGGACTTCAAGAGAGCAGACTTTGGCCTCTTCAGGAACCTGCTTAGGGTACTTTATAACTAAAGGCTACAATGGTGACTTTAGGAATAGAGACAAATATAACCTAACCCTAACCCTAACCCTAACACTAACCCTAAACCCCTAACCCTAACCCTAACCCTAACACTAACCCCTAACCCCTAACCCTAACCCTAACCCTAACCCTAACCCCTAACCCCTAACCCTAACCCTAACCCTAACCCTAACCCTAACCCTAACCCTAACAGTAACCCTAACCCCCTAACCCTAACCCCCTAACCCTAACCCTAACACCCTAACCCTAACCCTAACCCTAACCCTCATCATCCTCCTTATCTACACAGAGAAACCAAGGGAGTCCCCCTGAGAGATCCCATGGACTGTCCGAGGCAGCAGGCTCTGACTGGGAGGTAGAAGTTCTCCTGCCCTGACACCTTCTCAGCACCTCTGACACCAGCAGCTCCTGCACACAGAAGGCTCCTGCTTCGCCCCCAGCACCTCTGCAGGCAGAGCTCAGCTCCAAGCACAGGAACAAGCCCAGCGCCTCCTCCTCACCCATCCCCTGCTCCTACAGCTGGGATGGCACCAGCACATCTCCTGACAGCTTCTCCTCCCTTTAGAGCACGCACCCACCATGTGTTTCAAGGCAACACTAAAACAGGATTGCAAAGTCAAAGAACATGTACCTGGATGCGCAGGGCAGCCACGGGAAATGCAGCCTCCCGAGGGAGGGGTCTCCTCTGCACTGGTTCCTGCAGGGCTCTGGCTCCTTAAATAGCCCACGCTCAGCGTGGGGGCCCCGTCACAATGGGTGTCTCCACAGCGACCGCCAGGGCTTTGTGATGGCTTCAGAACATGCAACTCTGTCTGAGGACAGGTGAGCAGTCAACAGAGAGTTGATGGGTCAGGTTTAAAGGGAGAACAGCCATGGGAGACATTACTGTGGGCATCTGCTAGAGACCACCTGATCAAGAGGACTCTGTGGATGAAGCACTCTACAGACAGATAGGAAGAGCCTCACGCTCGCAGGCCCTTGTTCTCATGGGGGACTTCAACCACCCTGACGTCTGTTGGAGCAATGCTACGGCCCAGCACAAGCAATCCAGGAGGTTCCTCGATTGTGTGGAAGATAACTTCCTTCTGCAAGTAATAGAGGAGCCGACAAGGAGGGGTGCCATGCCAGACCTCATGCTCACCAACAGGGAAGGGCTCATTGGAAATGTGACACTCCAGAGCAGCCTTGGTTGCAGCCATCATGAGATGGTCGAATTTGAGATCCTCAGCACAGTGAGAAGAGCGTGCAGCGAGCTCACTGCCCTGGACTTCAAGAGAGCAGACTTTGGCCTCTTCAGGAACCTGCTTAGGGTACTTTATAACTAAAGGCTACAATGGTGACTTTAGGAATAGAGACAAATATAACCTAACCCTAACCCTAACCCTAACACTAACCCTAAACCCCTAACCCTAACCCTAACCCTAACACTAACCCCTAACCCCTAACCCTAACCCTAACCCTAACCCCTAACCCCTAACCCTAACCCTAACCCTAACCCTAACCCCTAACCCTAACCCTAACAGTAACCCTAACCCCCTAACCCTAACCCCCTAACCCTAACCCTAACACCCTAACCCTAACCCTAACCCTAACCCTCATCATCCTCCTTATCTACACAGAGAAACCAAGGGAGTCCCCCTGACAGATCCCATGGACTGTCCGAGGCAGCAGGCTCCGACTGGGAGGTAGAAGTTCTCCTGCCCTGACACCTTCTCAGCACCTCTGACACCAGCAGCTCCTGCACACAGAAGGCTCCTGCTTCGCCCCCAGCACCTCTGCAGGCAGAGCTCAGCTCCAAGCACAGGAACAAGCCCAGCGCCTCCTCCTCACCCATCCCCTGCTCCTACAGCTGGGATGGCACCAGCACATCTCCTGACAGCTTCTCCTCCCTTTAGAGCACGCACCCACCATGTGTTTCAAGGCAACACTAAAACAGGATTGCAAAGTCAAAGAACATGTACCTGGATGCGCGGGGCAGCCACGGGAAATGCAGCCTCCCGAGGGAGGGGTCTCCTCTGCACTGGTTCCTGCAGGGCTCTGGCTCCTTAAATAGCCCACGCTCAGCGTGGGGGCCCCGTCACAATGGGTGTCTCCACAGCGACCGCCAGGGCTTTGTGATGGCTTCAGAACATGCAACTCTGTCTGAGGACAGGTGAGCAGTCAACAGAGAGTTGATGGGTCAGGTTTAAAGGGAGAACAGCCATGGGAGACATTACTGTGGGCATCTGCTAGAGACCACCTGATCAAGAGGACTCTGTGGATGAAGCACTCTACAGACAGATAGGAAGAGCCTCACGCTCGCAGGCCCTTGTTCTCATGGGGGACTTCAACCACCCTGACGTCTGTTGGAGCAATGCTACGGCCCAGCACAAGCAATCCAGGAGGTTCCTCGATTGTGTGGAAGATAACTTCCTTCTGCAAGTAATAGAGGAGCCGACAAGGAGGGGTGCCATGCCAGACCTCATGCTCACCAACAGGGAAGGGCTCATTGGAAATGTGACACTCCAGAGCAGCCTTGGTTGCAGCGATCATGAGATGGTCGAATTTGAGATCCTCAGCACAGTGAGAAGAGCGTGCAGCGAGCTCACTGCCCTGGACTTCAAGAGAGCAGACTTTGGCCTCTTCAGGAACCTGCTTAGGGTACTTTATAACTAAAGGCTACAATGGTGACTTTAGGAATAGAGACAAATATAACCTAACCCTAACCCTAACCCTAACACTAACCCTAAACCCCTAACCCTAACCCTAACCCTAACACTAACCCCTAACCCCTAACCCTAACCCTAACCCTAACCCCTAACCCCTAACCCTAACCCTAACCCTAACCCTAACCCCTAACCCTAACCCTAACAGTAACCCTAACCCCCTAACCCTAACCCCCTAACCCTAACCCTAACACCCTAACCCTAACCCTAACCCTAACCCTCATCATCCTCCTTATCTACACAGAGAAACCAAGGGAGTCCCCCTGACAGATCCCATGGACTGTCCGAGGCAGCAGGCTCTGACTGGGAGGTAGAAGTTCTCCTGCCCTGACACCTTCTCAGCACCTCTGACACCAGCAGCTCCTGCACACAGAAGGCTCCTGCTTCGCCCCCAGCACCTCTGCAGGCAGAGCTCAGCTCCAAGCACAGGAACAAGCCCAGCGCCTCCTCCTCACCCATCCCCTGCTCCTACAGCTGGGATGGCACCAGCACATCTCCTGACAGCTTCTCCTCCCTTTAGAGCACGCACCCACCATGTGTTTCAAGGCAACACTAAAACAGGATTGCAAAGTCAAAGAACATGTACCTGGATGCGCAGGGCAGCCACGGGAAATGCAGCCTCCCGAGGGAGGGGTCTCCTCTGCACTGGTTCCTGCAGGGCTCTGGCTCCTTAAATAGCCCACGCTCAGCGTGGGGGCCCCGTCACAATGGGTGTCTCCACAGCGACCGCCAGGGCTTTGTGATGGCTTCAGAACATGCAACTCTGTCTGAGGACAGGTGAGCAGTCAACAGAGAGTTGATGGGTCAGGTTTAAAGGGAGAACAGCCATGGGAGACATTACTGTGGGCATCTGCTAGAGACCACCTGATCAAGAGGACTCTGTGGATGAAACACTCTACAGACAGATAGGAAGAGCCTCACGCTCGCAGGCCCTTGTTCTCATGGGGGACTTCAACCACCCTGACGTCTGTTGGAGCAATGCTACGGCCCAGCACAAGCAATCCAGGAGGTTCCTCGATTGTGTGGAAGATAACTTCCTTCTGCAAGTAATAGAGGAGCCGACAAGGAGGGGTGCCATGCCAGACCTCATGCTCACCAACAGGGAAGGGCTCATTGGAAATGTGACACTCCAGAGCAGCCTTGGTTGCAGCGATCATGAGATGGTCGAATTTGAGATCCTCAGCACAGTGAGAAGAGCGTGCAGCGAGCTCACTGCCCTGGACTTCAAGAGAGCAGACTTTGGCCTCTTCAGGAACCTGCTTAGGGTACTTTATAACTAAAGGCTACAATGGTGACTTTAGGAATAGAGACAAATATAACCTAACCCTAACCCTAACACTAACCCTAAACCCCTAACCCTAACCCTAACCCTAACACTAACCCCTAACCCCTAACCCTAACCCTAACCCTAACCCTAACCCCTAACCCCTAACCCTAACCCTAACCCTAACCCTAACCCCTAACCCTAACCCTAACAGTAACCCTAACCCCCTAACCCTAACCCCCTAACCCTAACCCTAACACCCTAACCCTAACCCTAACCCTAACCCTCATCATCCTCCTTATCTACACAGAGAAACCAAGGGAGTCCCCCTGACAGATCCCATGGACTGTCCGAGGCAGCAGGCTCTGACTGGGAGGTAGAAGTTCTCCTGCCCTGACACCTTCTCAGCACCTCTGACACCAGCAGCTCCTGCACACAGAAGGCTCCTGCTTCGCCCCCAGCACCTCTGCAGGCAGAGCTCAGCTCCAAGCACAGGAACAAGCCCAGCGCCTCCTCCTCACCCATCCCCTGCTCCTACAGCTGGGATGGCACCAGCACATCTCCTGACAGCTTCTCCTCCCTTTAGAGCACGCACCCACCATGTGTTTCAAGGCAACACTAAAACAGGATTGCAAAGTCAAAGAACATGTACCTGGATGCGCAGGGCAGCCACGGGAAATGCAGCCTCCCGAGGGAGGGGTCTCCTCTGCACTGGTTCCTGCAGGGCTCTGGCTCCTTAAATAGCCCACGCTCAGCGTGGGGGCCCCGTCACAATGGGTGTCTCCACAGCGACCGCCAGGGCTTTGTGATGGCTTCAGAACATGCAACTCTGTCTGAGGACAGGTGAGCAGTCAACAGAGAGTTGATGGGTCAGGTTTAAAGGGAGAACAGCCATGGGAGACATTACTGTGGGCATCTGCTAGAGACCACCTGATCAAGAGGACTCTGTGGATGAAGCACTCTACAGACAGATAGGAAGAGCCTCACGCTCGCAGGCCCTTGTTCTCATGGGGGACTTCAACCACCCTGACGTCTGTTGGAGCAATGCTACGGCCCAGCACAAGCAATCCAGGAGGTTCCTCGATTGTGTGGAAGATAACTTCCTTCTGCAAGTAATAGAGGAGCCGACAAGGAGGGGTGCCATGCCAGACCTCATGCTCACCAACAGGGAAGGGCTCATTGGAAATGTGACACTCCAGAGCAGCCTTGGTTGCAGCCATCATGAGATGGTCGAATTTGAGATCCTCAGCACAGTGAGAAGAGCGTGCAGCGAGCTCACTGCCCTGGACTTCAAGAGAGCAGACTTTGGCCTCTTCAGGAACCTGCTTAGGAAGGTTCCATGGGATATAGCCCTAGAGGGCAGGGGAGCCCAAGGTTGTTGGTTGATATTCAAGGATCTCCTACTACAAGCTCAAGAGTATTGCATCGCAACTAGAAGGAAGTGCAGCAGGACGGCCAGGAGACCTGACTGGATGGATAAGGAGCTGCTGAGGAAACTTGGAAGGCAAAAAAAGGCTTATAAAAGGTGGAAGCAAGGACAGGCAGTCTGGGAAGAATACAGGGATGTTGTCTGAGAAGCTATGGACCAGGTTAGGAAAGCTAAGGCCCAGTTAGAATTAAACTTGGCTAGGGGTGTGAAAGATAACAGGAAGGGATTCTATAGTTACATTGCAAATGAAAGATAGGGTAGGGACAACGTAGGCCCCCTCCAGAAACTATCAAGAGAACTGGCTACCCTAGATTTGCAGACGGCTGAGGTTCTTCATGACTTCTTTGCCTCTGTCTTCACTGGCAAAGGCTCTGACCGCACCACCCAAGTCTTGGAATGCAGACACAGGGAATGTGAGAATAAAGACCCTAGGCCCACTGTAGGAGAGGATCTGGTTTGAGACCATCCTAAAAACCTAAACGTACACAAGTCCATGGGACCTGGACATCCATCTGCGGGTCCTGAAGGAGCTGGCAAATGAAGTTGCTAAGACACTGGCCATCATATTTGAAAAATCATGGCACTCAGGTGAAGTTCCTGATGACTGGAGAAAGGGAAATATGACCCCATTTTTCAAGAAGGGGAAAATGGATGAGCCAGGGAATTACAGACCAGTCAGTCTCACCTTTCCTCAGTCCTCAGTCTCCTCTCAGCACCTGAGCTTCACGGACTCAATCCAAATACACCATGGGGCTCATGAAAACCTTTGGGATTTGTCAAGCCTTGCAGATTGCACAGCACATTTTAGGATTCCGAGTGCAGGAAGATTGCAAAGGGCAACGGATAAAAGTTATTTTGAATTTTTTTTTCTTACTTTTCAGTTTAGAAATTTCTGTGACTTCGGGAATGCCTGGCACAGGGATCACTAGAACCTGCCAGCACCCCTCCTGCCTTCCGCAATGCCCAGTGGGCTTGCGTGGGCCTTGACTGTCCCCTTGTGCTGAGCTCCCAGTGACAGATTTACAGGAGGGTGAAAATTTCTGAAACCGTTCTAGCAGTGATTATATTTGAAAAGTTTGTAGTTTGCAAAGAAAGCCTTTGTACATATGTTAAAATTTTGTAACTTTGCTGTTCTGTATTTTAGGTACTGTTCCAGTAGGTGATTGTGTTTAGAAATCATAAATCAATAGAGAAGCTTCATAAGCTGAATACTGCAGTTGTGTGGGTTTGTATCTTAGGTACTTTATAACTAAAGGCTACAATGGTGACTTTAGGAATAGAGACAAATATAACCTAACCCTAACCCTAACCCTAACCCTAACCCTAAACCCCTAACCCTAACCCTAACCCTAACACTAACCCCTAACCCTAACCCTAACAGTAACCCTAACCCCCTAACCCTAACCCCCTAACCCTAACCCTAACACCCTAACCCTAACCCTAACCCTAACCCTAACCCTCATCATCCTCCTTATCTACACAGAGAAACCAAGGGAGTCCCCCTGACAGATCCCATGGACTGTCCGAGGCAGCAGGCTCTGACTGGGAGGTAGAAGTTCTCCTGCCCTGACACCTTCTCAGCACCTCTGACACCAGCAGCTCCTGCACACAGAAGGCTCCTGCTTCGCCCCCAGCACCTCTGCAGGCAGAGCTCAGCTCCAAGCACAGGAACAAGCCCAGCGCCTCCTCCTCACCCATCCCCTGCTCCTACAGCTGGGATGGCACCAGCACATCTCCTGACAGCTTCTCCTCCCTTTAGAGCACGCACCCACCATGTGTTTCAAGGCAACACTAAAACAGGATTGCAAAGTCAAAGAACATGTACCTGGATGCGCAGGGCAGCCACGGGAAATGCAGCCTCCCGAGGGAGGGGTCTCCTCTGCACTGGTTCCTGCAGGGCTCTGGCTCCTTAAATAGCCCACGCTCAGCGTGGGGGCCCCGTCACAATGGGTGTCTCCACAGCGACCGCCAGGGCTTTGTGATGGCTTCAGAACATGCAACTCTGTCTGAGGACAGGTGAGCAGTCAACAGAGAGTTGATGGGTCAGGTTTAAAGGGAGAACAGCCATGGGAGACATTACTGTGGGCATCTGCTAGAGACCACCTGATCAAGAGGACTCTGTGGATGAAGCACTCTACAGACAGATAGGAAGAGCCTCACGCTCGCAGGCCCTTGTTCTCATGGGGGACTTCAACCACCCTGACGTCTGTTGGAGCAATGCTACGGCCCAGCACAAGCAATCCAGGAGGTTCCTCGATTGTGTGGAAGATAACTTCCTTCTGCAAGTAATAGAGGAGCCGACAAGGAGGGGTGCCATGCCAGACCTCATGCTCACCAACAGGGAAGGGCTCATTGGAAATGTGACACTCCAGAGCAGCCTTGGTTGCAGCCATCATGAGATGGTCGAATTTGAGATCCTCAGCACAGTGAGAAGAGCGTGCAGCGAGCTCACTGCCCTGGACTTCAAGAGAGCAGACTTTGGCCTCTTCAGGAACCTGCTTAGGGTACTTTATAACTAAAGGCTACAATGGTGACTTTAGGAATAGAGACAAATATAACCTAACCCTAACCCTAACCCTAACACTAACCCTAAACCCCTAACCCTAACCCTAACCCTAACACTAACCCCTAACCCCTAACCCTAACCCTAACCCTAACCCCTAACCCCTAACCCTAACCCTAACCCTAACCCCTAACCCTAACCCTAACAGTAACCCTAACCCCCTAACCCTAACCCCCTAACCCTAACCCTAACACCCTAACCCTAACCCTAACCCTAACCCTCATCATCCTCCTTATCTACACAGAGAAACCAAGGGAGTCCCCCTGAGAGATCCCATGGACTGTCCGAGGCAGCAGGCTCTGACTGGGAGGTAGAAGTTCTCCTGCCCTGACACCTTCTCAGCACCTCTGACACCAGCAGCTCCTGCACACAGAAGGCTCCTGCTTCGCCCCCAGCACCTCTGCAGGCAGAGCTCAGCTCCAAGCACAGGAACAAGCCCAGCGCCTCCTCCTCACCCATCCCCTGCTCCTACAGCTGGGATGGCACCAGCACATCTCCTGACAGCTTCTCCTCCCTTTAGAGCACGCACCCACCATGTGTTTCAAGGCAACACTAAAACAGGATTGCAAAGTCAAAGAACATGTACCTGGATGCGCAGGGCAGCCACGGGAAATGCAGCCTCCCGAGGGAGGGGTCTCCTCTGCACTGGTTCCTGCAGGGCTCTGGCTCCTTAAATAGCCCACGCTCAGCGTGGGGGCCCCGTCACAATGGGTGTCTCCACAGCGACCGCCAGGGCTTTGTGATGGCTTCAGAACATGCAACTCTGTCTGAGGACAGGTGAGCAGTCAACAGAGAGTTGATGGGTCAGGTTTAAAGGGAGAACAGCCATGGGAGACATTACTGTGGGCATCTGCTAGAGACCACCTGATCAAGAGGACTCTGTGGATGAAGCACTCTACAGACAGATAGGAAGAGCCTCACGCTCGCAGGCCCTTGTTCTCATGGGGGACTTCAACCACCCTGACGTCTGTTGGAGCAATGCTACGGCCCAGCACAAGCAATCCAGGAGGTTCCTCGATTGTGTGGAAGATAACTTCCTTCTGCAAGTAATAGAGGAGCCGACAAGGAGGGGTGCCATGCCAGACCTCATGCTCACCAACAGGGAAGGGCTCATTGGAAATGTGACACTCCAGAGCAGCCTTGGTTGCAGCGATCATGAGATGGTCGAATTTGAGATCCTCAGCACAGTGAGAAGAGCGTGCAGCGAGCTCACTGCCCTGGACTTCAAGAGAGCAGACTTTGGCCTCTTCAGGAACCTGCTTAGGGTACTTTATAACTAAAGGCTACAATGGTGACTTTAGGAATAGAGACAAATATAACCTAACCCTAACCCTAACCCTAACACTAACCCTAAACCCCTAACCCTAACCCTAACACTAACCCCTAACCCCTAACCCTAACCCTAACCCTAACCCCTAACCCCTAACCCTAACCCTAACCCTAACCCTAACCCCTAACCCTAACCCTAACAGTAACCCTAACCCCCTAACCCTAACCCCCTAACCCTAACCCTAACACCCTAACCCTAACCCTAACCCTCATCATCCTCCTTATCTACACAGAGAAACCAAGGGAGTCCCCCTGAGAGATCCCATGGACTGTCCGAGGCAGCAGGCTCTGACTGGGAGGTAGAAGTTCTCCTGCCCTGACACCTTCTCAGCACCTCTGACACCAGCAGCTCCTGCACACAGAAGGCTCCTGCTTCGCCCCCAGCACCTCTGCAGGCAGAGCTCAGCTCCAAGCACAGGAACAAGCCCAGCGCCTCCTCCTCACCCATCCCCTGCTCCTACAGCTGGGATGGCACCAGCACATCTCCTGACAGCTTCTCCTCCCTTTAGAGCACGCACCCACCATGTGTTTCAAGGCAACACTAAAACAGGATTGCAAAGTCAAAGAACATGTACCTGGATGCGCAGGGCAGCCACGGGAAATGCAGCCTCCCGAGGGAGGGGTCTCCTCTGCACTGGTTCCTGCAGGGCTCTGGCTCCTTAAATAGCCCACGCTCAGCGTGGGGGCCCCGTCACAATGGGTGTCTCCACAGCGACCGCCAGGGCTTTGTGATGGCTTCAGAACATGCAACTCTGTCTGAGGACAGGTGAGCAGTCAACAGAGAGTTGATGGGTCAGGTTTAAAGGGAGAACAGCCATGGGAGACATTACTGTGGGCATCTGCTAGAGACCACCTGATCAAGAGGACTCTGTGGATGAAGCACTCTACAGACAGATAGGAAGAGCCTCACGCTCGCAGGCCCTTGTTCTCATGGGGGACTTCAACCACCCTGACGTCTGTTGGAGCAATGCTACGGCCCAGCACAAGCAATCCAGGAGGTTCCTCGATTGTGTGGAAGATAACTTCCTTCTGCAAGTAATAGAGGAGCCGACAAGGAGGGGTGCCATGCCAGACCTCATGCTCACCAACAGGGAAGGGCTCATTGGAAATGTGACACTCCAGAGCAGCCTTGGTTGCAGCGATCATGAGATGGTCGAATTTGAGATCCTCAGCACAGTGAGAAGAGCGTGCAGCGAGCTCACTGCCCTGGACTTCAAGAGAGCAGACTTTGGCCTCTTCAGGAACCTGCTTAGGGTACTTTATAACTAAAGGCTACAATGGTGACTTTAGGAATAGAGACAAATATAACCTAACCCTAACCCTAACACTAACCCTAAACCCCTAACCCTAACCCTAACCCTAACACTAACCCCTAACCCCTAACCCTAACCCTAACCCTAACCCTAACCCCTAACCCCTAACCCTAACCCTAACCCTAACCCCTAACCCTAACCCTAACAGTAACCCTAACCCCCTAACCCTAACCCCCTAACCCTAACCCTAACACCCTAACCCTAACCCTAACCCTAACCCTCATCATCCTCCTTATCTACACAGAGAAACCAAGGGAGTCCCCCTGACAGATCCCATGGACTGTCCGAGGCAGCAGGCTCTGACTGGGAGGTAGAAGTTCTCCTGCCCTGACACCTTCTCAGCACCTCTGACACCAGCAGCTCCTGCACACAGAAGGCTCCTGCTTCGCCCCCAGCACCTCTGCAGGCAGAGCTCAGCTCCAAGCACAGGAACAAGCCCAGCGCCTCCTCCTCACCCATCCCCTGCTCCTACAGCTGGGATGGCACCAGCACATCTCCTGACAGCTTCTCCTCCCTTTAGAGCACGCACCCACCATGTGTTTCAAGGCAACACTAAAACAGGATTGCAAAGTCAAAGAACATGTACCTGGATGCGCAGGGCAGCCACGGGAAATGCAGCCTCCCGAGGGAGGGGTCTCCTCTGCACTGGTTCCTGCAGGGCTCTGGCTCCTTAAATAGCCCACGCTCAGCGTGGGGGCCCCGTCACAATGGGTGTCTCCACAGCGACCGCCAGGGCTTTGTGATGGCTTCAGAACATGCAACTCTGTCTGAGGACAGGTGAGCAGTCAACAGAGAGTTGATGGGTCAGGTTTAAAGGGAGAACAGCCATGGGAGACATTACTGTGGGCATCTGCTAGAGACCACCTGATCAAGAGGACTCTGTGGATGAAGCACTCTACAGACAGATAGGAAGAGCCTCACGCTCGCAGGCCCTTGTTCTCATGGGGGACTTCAACCACCCTGACGTCTGTTGGAGCAATGCTACGGCCCAGCACAAGCAATCCAGGAGGTTCCTCGAATGTGTGGAAGATAACTTCCTTCTGCAAGTAATAGAGGAGCCGACAAGGAGGGGTGCCATGCCAGACCTCATGCTCACCAACAGGGAAGGGCTCATTGGAAATGTGACACTCCAGAGCAGCCTTGGTTGCAGCCATCATGAGATGGTCGAATTTGAGATCCTCAGCACAGTGAGAAGAGCGTGCAGCGAGCTCACTGCCCTGGACTTCAAGAGAGCAGACTTTGGCCTCTTCAGGAACCTGCTTAGGGTACTTTATAACTAAAGGCTACAATGGTGACTTTAGGAATAGAGACAAATATAACCTAACCCTAACCCTAACACTAACACTAACCCTAAACCCCTAACCCTAACCCTAACACTAACACTAACCCCTAACCCTAACCCTAACCCTAACCCTAACCCCTAACCCCTAACCCTAACCCTAACCCTAACCCTAACCCCTAACCCTAACCCTAACAGTAACCCTAACCCCCTAACCCTAACCCCCTAACCCTAACCCTAACACCCTAACCCTAACCCTAACCCTAACCCTAACCCTCATCATCCTCCTTATCTACACAGAGAAACCAAGGGAGTCCCCCTGACAGATCCCATGGACTGTCCGAGGCAGCAGGCTCTGACTGGGAGGTAGAAGTTCTCCTGCCCTGACACCTTCTCAGCACCTCTGACACCAGCAGCTCCTGCACACAGAAGGCTCCTGCTTCGCCCCCAGCACCTCTGCAGGCAGAGCTCAGCTCCAAGCACAGGAACAAGCCCAGCGCCTCCTCCTCACCCATCCCCTGCTCCTACAGCTGGGATGGCACCAGCACATCTCCTGACAGCTTCTCCTCCCTTTAGAGCACGCACCCACCATGTGTTTCAAGGCAACACTAAAACAGGATTGCAAAGTCAAAGAACATGTACCTGGATGCGCAGGGCAGCCACGGGAAATGCAGCCTCCCGAGGGAGGGGTCTCCTCTGCACTGGTTCCTGCAGGGCTCTGGCTCCTTAAATAGCCCACGCTCAGCGTGGGGGCCCCGTCACAATGGGTGTCTCCACAGCGACCGCCAGGGCTTTGTGATGGCTTCAGAACATGCAACTCTGTCTGAGGACAGGTGAGCAGTCAACAGAGAGTTGATGGGTCAGGTTTAAAGGGAGAACAGCCATGGGAGACATTACTGTGGGCATCTGCTAGAGACCACCTGATCAAGAGGACTCTGTGGATGAAGCACTCTACAGACAGATAGGAAGAGCCTCACGCTCGCAGGCCCTTGTTCTCATGGGGGACTTCAACCACCCTGACGTCTGTTGGAGCAATGCTACGGCCCAGCACAAGCAATCCAGGAGGTTCCTCGATTGTGTGGAAGATAACTTCCTTCTGCAAGTAATAGAGGAGCCGACAAGGAGGGGTGCCATGCCAGACCTCATGCTCACCAACAGGGAAGGGCTCATTGGAAATGTGACACTCCAGAGCAGCCTTGGTTGCAGCGATCATGAGATGGTCGAATTTGAGATCCTCAGCACAGTGAGAAGAGCGTGCAGCGAGCTCACTGCCCTGGACTTCAAGAGAGCAGACTTTGGCCTCTTCAGGAACCTGCTTAGGGTACTTTATAACTAAAGGCTACAATGGTGACTTTAGGAATAGAGACAAATATAACCTAACCCTAACCCTAACCCTAACACTAACCCTAAACCCCTAACCCTAACCCTAACCCTAACACTAACCCCTAACCCCTAACCCTAACCCTAACCCTAACCCCTAACCCCTAACCCTAACCCTAACCCTAACCCCTAACCCTAACCCTAACAGTAACCCTAACCCCCTAACCCTAACCCCCTAACCCTAACCCTAACACCCTAACCCTAACCCTAACCCTAACCCTCATCATCCTCCTTATCTACACAGAGAAACCAAGGGAGTCCCCCTGACAGATCCCATGGACTGTCCGAGGCAGCAGGCTCTGACTGGGAGGTAGAAGTTCTCCTGCCCTGACACCTTCTCAGCACCTCTGACACCAGCAGCTCCTGCACACAGAAGGCTCCTGCTTCGCCCCCAGCACCTCTGCAGGCAGAGCTCAGCTCCAAGCACAGGAACAAGCCCAGCGCCTCCTCCTCACCCATCCCCTGCTCCTACAGCTGGGATGGCACCAGCACATCTCCTGACAGCTTCTCCTCCCTTTAGAGCACGCACCCACCATGTGTTTCAAGGCAACACTAAAACAGGATTGCAAAGTCAAAGAACATGTACCTGGATGCGCAGGGCAGCCACGGGAAATGCAGCCTCCCGAGGGAGGGGTCTCCTCTGCACTGGTTCCTGCAGGGCTCTGGCTCCTTAAATAGCCCACGCTCAGCGTGGGGGCCCCGTCACAATGGGTGTCTCCACAGCGACCGCCAGGGCTTTGTGATGGCTTCAGAACATGCAACTCTGTCTGAGGACAGGTGAGCAGTCAACAGAGAGTTGATGGGTCAGGTTTAAAGGGAGAACAGCCATGGGAGACATTACTGTGGGCATCTGCTAGAGACCACCTGATCAAGAGGACTCTGTGGATGAAGCACTCTACAGACAGATAGGAAGAGCCTCACGCTCGCAGGCCCTTGTTCTCATGGGGGACTTCAACCACCCTGACGTCTGTTGGAGCAATGCTACGGCCCAGCACAAGCAATCCAGGAGGTTCCTCGATTGTGTGGAAGATAACTTCCTTCTGCAAGTAATAGAGGAGCCGACAAGGAGGGGTGCCATGCCAGACCTCATGCTCACCAACAGGGAAGGGCTCATTGGAAATGTGACACTCCAGAGCAGCCTTGGTTGCAGCGATCATGAGATGGTCGAATTTGAGATCCTCAGCACAGTGAGAAGAGCGTGCAGCGAGCTCACTGCCCTGGACTTCAAGAGAGCAGACTTTGGCCTCTTCAGGAACCTGCTTAGGGTACTTTATAACTAAAGGCTACAATGGTGACTTTAGGAATAGAGACAAATATAACCTAACCCTAACCCTAACCCTAACACTAACCCTAAACCCCTAACCCTAACCCTAACCCTAACCCTAACCCCTAACCCCTAACCCTAACCCTAACCCTAACCCTAACCCCTAACCCCTAACCCTAACCCTAACCCTAACCCTAACCCCTAACCCTAACCCTAACAGTAACCCTAACCCCCTAACCCTAACCCCCTAACCCTAACCCTAACACCCTAACCCTAACCCTAACCCTCATCATCCTCCTTATCTACACAGAGAAACCAAGGGAGTCCCCCTGAGAGATCCCATGGACTGTCCGAGGCAGCAGGCTCTGACTGGGAGGTAGAAGTTCTCCTGCCCTGACACCTTCTCAGCACCTCTGACACCAGCAGCTCCTGCACACAGAAGGCTCCTGCTTCGCCCCCAGCACCTCTGCAGGCAGAGCTCAGCTCCAAGCACAGGAACAAGCCCAGCGCCTCCTCCTCACCCATCCCCTGCTCCTACAGCTGGGATGGCACCAGCACATCTCCTGACAGCTTCTCCTCCCTTTAGAGCACGCACCCACCATGTGTTTCAAGGCAACACTAAAACAGGATTGCAAAGTCAAAGAACATGTACCTGGATGCGCGGGGCAGCCACGGGAAATGCAGCCTCCCGAGGGAGGGGTCTCCTCTGCACTGGTTCCTGCAGGGCTCTGGCTCCTTAAATAGCCCACGCTCAGCGTGGGGGCCCCGTCACAATGGGTGTCTCCACAGCGACCGCCAGGGCTTTGTGATGGCTTCAGAACATGCAACTCTGTCTGAGGACAGGTGAGCAGTCAACAGAGAGTTGATGGGTCAGGTTTAAAGGGAGAACAGCCATGGGAGACATTACTGTGGGCATCTGCTAGAGACCACCTGATCAAGAGGACTCTGTGGATGAAGCACTCTACAGACAGATAGGAAGAGCCTCACGCTCGCAGGCCCTTGTTCTCATGGGGGACTTCAACCACCCTGACGTCTGTTGGAGCAATGCTACGGCCCAGCACAAGCAATCCAGGAGGTTCCTCGATTGTGTGGAAGATAACTTCCTTCTGCAAGTAATAGAGGAGCCGACAAGGAGGGGTGCCATGCCAGACCTCATGCTCACCAACAGGGAAGGGCTCATTGGAAATGTGACACTCCAGAGCAGCCTTGGTTGCAGCGATCATGAGATGGTCGAATTTGAGATCCTCAGCACAGTGAGAAGAGCGTGCAGCGAGCTCACTGCCCTGGACTTCAAGAGAGCAGACTTTGGCCTCTTCAGGAACCTGCTTAGGGTACTTTATAACTAAAGGCTACAATGGTGACTTTAGGAATAGAGACAAATATAACCTAACCCTAACCCTAACCCTAACACTAACCCTAAACCCCTAACCCTAACCCTAACCCTAACACTAACCCCTAACCCCTAACCCCTAACCCTAACCCTAACCCTAACCCCTAACCCTAACCCTAACAGTAACCCTAACCCCCTAACCCTAACCCCCTAACCCTAACCCTAACACCCTAACCCTAACCCTAACCCTAACCCTCATCATCCTCCTTATCTACACAGAGAAACCAAGGGAGTCCCCCTGACAGATCCCATGGACTGTCCGAGGCAGCAGGCTCTGACTGGGAGGTAGAAGTTCTCCTGCCCTGACACCTTCTCAGCACCTCTGACACCAGCAGCTCCTGCACACAGAAGGCTCCTGCTTCGCCCCCAGCACCTCTGCAGGCAGAGCTCAGCTCCAAGCACAGGAACAAGCCCAGCGCCTCCTCCTCACCCATCCCCTGCTCCTACAGCTGGGATGGCACCAGCACATCTCCTGACAGCTTCTCCTCCCTTTAGAGCACGCACCCACCATGTGTTTCAAGGCAACACTAAAACAGGATTGCAAAGTCAAAGAACATGTACCTGGATGCGCGGGGCAGCCACGGGAAATGCAGCCTCCCGAGGGAGGGGTCTCCTCTGCACTGGTTCCTGCAGGGCTCTGGCTCCTTAAATAGCCCACGCTCAGCGTGGGGGCCCCGTCACAATGGGTGTCTCCACAGCGACCGCCAGGGCTTTGTGATGGCTTCAGAACATGCAACTCTGTCTGAGGACAGGTGAGCAGTCAACAGAGAGTTGATGGGTCAGGTTTAAAGGGAGAACAGCCATGGGAGACATTACTGTGGGCATCTGCTAGAGACCACCTGATCAAGAGGACTCTGTGGATGAAGCACTCTACAGACAGATAGGAAGAGCCTCACGCTCGCAGGCCCTTGTTCTCATGGGGGACTTCAACCACCCTGACGTCTGTTGGAGCAATGCTACGGCCCAGCACAAGCAATCCAGGAGGTTCCTCGATTGTGTGGAAGATAACTTCCTTCTGCAAGTAATAGAGGAGCCGACAAGGAGGGGTGCCATGCCAGACCTCATGCTCACCAACAGGGAAGGGCTCATTGGAAATGTGACACTCCAGAGCAGCCTTGGTTGCAGCCATCATGAGATGGTCGAATTTGAGATCCTCAGCACAGTGAGAAGAGCGTGCAGCGAGCTCACTGCCCTGGACTTCAAGAGAGCAGACTTTGGCCTCTTCAGGAACCTGCTTAGGGTACTTTATAACTAAAGGCTACAATGGTGACTTTAGGAATAGAGACAAATATAACCTAACCCTAACCCTAACCCTAACACTAACCCTAAACCCCTAACCCTAACCCTAACCCTAACACTAACCCCTAACCCCTAACCCTAACCCTAACCCTAACCCCTAACCCCTAACCCTAACCCTAACCCTAACCCTAACCCCTAACCCTAACCCTAACAGTAACCCTAACCCCCTAACCCTAACCCCCTAACCCTAACCCTAACACCCTAACCCTAACCCTAACCCTAACCCTCATCATCCTCCTTATCTACACAGAGAAACCAAGGGAGTCCCCCTGACAGATCCCATGGACTGTCCGAGGCAGCAGGCTCTGACTGGGAGGTAGAAGTTCTCCTGCCCTGACACCTTCTCAGCACCTCTGACACCAGCAGCTCCTGCACACAGAAGGCTCCTGCTTCGCCCCCAGCACCTCTGCAGGCAGAGCTCAGCTCCAAGCACAGGAACAAGCCCAGCGCCTCCTCCTCACCCATCCCCTGCTCCTACAGCTGGGATGGCACCAGCACATCTCCTGACAGCTTCTCCTCCCTTTAGAGCACGCACCCACCATGTGTTTCAAGGCAACACTAAAACAGGATTGCAAAGTCAAAGAACATGTACCTGGATGCGCAGGGCAGCCACGGGAAATGCAGCCTCCCGAGGGAGGGGTCTCCTCTGCACTGGTTCCTGCAGGGCTCTGGCTCCTTAAATAGCCCACGCTCAGCGTGGGGGCCCCGTCACAATGGGTGTCTCCACAGCGACCGCCAGGGCTTTGTGATGGCTTCAGAACATGCAACTCTGTCTGAGGACAGGTGAGCAGTCAACAGAGAGTTGATGGGTCAGGTTTAAAGGGAGAACAGCCATGGGAGACATTACTGTGGGCATCTGCTAGAGACCACCTGATCAAGAGGACTCTGTGGATGAAGCACTCTACAGACAGATAGGAAGAGCCTCACGCTCGCAGGCCCTTGTTCTCATGGGGGACTTCAACCACCCTGACGTCTGTTGGAGCAATGCTACGGCCCAGCACAAGCAATCCAGGAGGTTCCTCGATTGTGTGGAAGATAACTTCCTTCTGCAAGTAATAGAGGAGCCGACAAGGAGGGGTGCCATGCCAGACCTCATGCTCACCAACAGGGAAGGGCTCATTGGAAATGTGACACTCCAGAGCAGCCTTGGTTGCAGCGATCATGAGATGGTCGAATTTGAGATCCTCAGCACAGTGAGAAGAGCGTGCAGCGAGCTCACTGCCCTGGACTTCAAGAGAGCAGACTTTGGCCTCTTCAGGAACCTGCTTAGGGTACTTTATAACTAAAGGCTACAATGGTGACTTTAGGAATAGAGACAAATATAACCTAACCCTAACCCTAACCCTAACACTAACCCTAAACCCCTAACCCTAACCCTAACCCTAACACTAACCCCTAACCCCTAACCCTAACCCTAACCCTAACCCTAACCCCTAACCCCTAACCCTAACCCTAACCCCTAACCCTAACCCTAACAGTAACCCTAACCCCCTAACCCTAACCCCCTAACCCTAACCCTAACACCCTAACCCTAACCCTAACCCTAACCCTCATCATCCTCCTTATCTACACAGAGAAACCAAGGGAGTCCCCCTGACAGATCCCATGGACTGTCCGAGGCAGCAGGCTCTGACTGGGAGGTAGAAGTTCTCCTGCCCTGACACCTTCTCAGCACCTCTGACACCAGCAGCTCCTGCACACAGAAGGCTCCTGCTTCGCCCCCAGCACCTCTGCAGGCAGAGCTCAGCTCCAAGCACAGGAACAAGCCCAGCGCCTCCTCCTCACCCATCCCCTGCTCCTACAGCTGGGATGGCACCAGCACATCTCCTGACAGCTTCTCCTCCCTTTAGAGCACGCACCCACCATGTGTTTCAAGGCAACACTAAAACAGGATTGCAAAGTCAAAGAACATGTACCTGGATGCGCAGGGCAGCCACGGGAAATGCAGCCTCCCGAGGGAGGGGTCTCCTCTGCACTGGTTCCTGCAGGGCTCTGGCTCCTTAAATAGCCCACGCTCAGCGTGGGGGCCCCGTCACAATGGGTGTCTCCACAGCGACCGCCAGGGCTTTGTGATGGCTTCAGAACATGCAACTCTGTCTGAGGACAGGTGAGCAGTCAACAGAGAGTTGATGGGTCAGGTTTAAAGGGAGAACAGCCATGGGAGACATTACTGTGGGCATCTGCTAGAGACCACCTGATCAAGAGGACTCTGTGGATGAAGCACTCTACAGACAGATAGGAAGAGCCTCACGCTCGCAGGCCCTTGTTCTCATGGGGGACTTCAACCACCCTGACGTCTGTTGGAGCAATGCTACGGCCCAGCACAAGCAATCCAGGAGGTTCCTCGATTGTGTGGAAGATAACTTCCTTCTGCAAGTAATAGAGGAGCCGACAAGGAGGGGTGCCATGCCAGACCTCATGCTCACCAACAGGGAAGGGCTCATTGGAAATGTGACACTCCAGAGCAGCCTTGGTTGCAGCCATCATGAGATGGTCGAATTTGAGATCCTCAGCACAGTGAGAAGAGCGTGCAGCGAGCTCACTGCCCTGGACTTCAAGAGAGCAGACTTTGGCCTCTTCAGGAACCTGCTTAGGGTACTTTATAACTAAAGGCTACAATGGTGACTTTAGGAATAGAGACAAATATAACCTAACCCTAACCCTAACCCTAACACTAACCCTAAACCCCTAACCCTAACCCTAACCCTAACACTAACCCCTAACCCCTAACCCTAACCCTAACCCTAACCCTAACCCCTAACCCCTAACCCTAACCCTAACCCTAACCCCTAACCCTAACCCTAACAGTAACCCTAACCCCCTAACCCTAACCCCCTAACCCTAACCCTAACACCCTAACCCTAACCCTAACCCTAACCCTCATCATCCTCCTTATCTACACAGAGAAACCAAGGGAGTCCCCCTGAGAGATCCCATGGACTGTCCGAGGCAGCAGGCTCTGACTGGGAGGTAGAAGTTCTCCTGCCCTGACACCTTCTCAGCACCTCTGACACCAGCAGCTCCTGCACACAGAAGGCTCCTGCTTCGCCCCCAGCACCTCTGCAGGCAGAGCTCAGCTCCAAGCACAGGAACAAGCCCAGCGCCTCCTCCTCACCCATCCCCTGCTCCTACAGCTGGGATGGCACCAGCACATCTCCTGACAGCTTCTCCTCCCTTTAGAGCACGCACCCACCATGTGTTTCAAGGCAACACTAAAACAGGATTGCAAAGTCAAAGAACATGTACCTGGATGCGCGGGGCAGCCACGGGAAATGCAGCCTCCCGAGGGAGGGGTCTCCTCTGCACTGGTTCCTGCAGGGCTCTGGCTCCTTAAATAGCCCACGCTCAGCGTGGGGGCCCCGTCACAATGGGTGTCTCCACAGCGACCGCCAGGGCTTTGTGATGGCTTCAGAACATGCAACTCTGTCTGAGGACAGGTGAGCAGTCAACAGAGAGTTGATGGGTCAGGTTTAAAGGGAGAACAGCCATGGGAGACATTACTGTGGGCATCTGCTAGAGACCACCTGATCAAGAGGACTCTGTGGATGAAGCACTCTACAGACAGATAGGAAGAGCCTCACGCTCGCAGGCCCTTGTTCTCATGGGGGACTTCAACCACCCTGACGTCTGTTGGAGCAATGCTACGGCCCAGCACAAGCAATCCAGGAGGTTCCTCGATTGTGTGGAAGATAACTTCCTTCTGCAAGTAATAGAGGAGCCGACAAGGAGGGGTGCCATGCCAGACCTCATGCTCACCAACAGGGAAGGGCTCATTGGAAATGTGACACTCCAGAGCAGCCTTGGTTGCAGCGATCATGAGATGGTCGAATTTGAGATCCTCAGCACAGTGAGAAGAGCGTGCAGCGAGCTCACTGCCCTGGACTTCAAGAGAGCAGACTTTGGCCTCTTCAGGAACCTGCTTAGGGTACTTTATAACTAAAGGCTACAATGGTGACTTTAGGAATAGAGACAAATATAACCTAACCCTAACCCTAACCCTAACACTAACCCTAAACCCCTAACCCTAACCCTAACCCTAACACTAACCCCTAACCCCTAACCCTAACCCTAACCCTAACCCTAACCCCTAACCCCTAACCCTAACCCTAACCCTAACCCCTAACCCTAACCCTAACAGTAACCCTAACCCCCTAACCCTAACCCCCTAACCCTAACCCTAACACCCTAACCCTAACCCTAACCCTAACCCTCATCATCCTCCTTATCTACACAGAGAAACCAAGGGAGTCCCCCTGACAGATCCCATGGACTGTCCGAGGCAGCAGGCTCTGACTGGGAGGTAGAAGTTCTCCTGCCCTGACACCTTCTCAGCACCTCTGACACCAGCAGCTCCTGCACACAGAAGGCTCCTGCTTCGCCCCCAGCACCTCTGCAGGCAGAGCTCAGCTCCAAGCACAGGAACAAGCCCAGCGCCTCCTCCTCACCCATCCCCTGCTCCTACAGCTGGGATGGCACCAGCACATCTCCTGACAGCTTCTCCTCCCTTTAGAGCACGCACCCACCATGTGTTTCAAGGCAACACTAAAACAGGATTGCAAAGTCAAAGAACATGTACCTGGATGCGCAGGGCAGCCACGGGAAATGCAGCCTCCCGAGGGAGGGGTCTCCTCTGCACTGGTTCCTGCAGGGCTCTGGCTCCTTAAATAGCCCACGCTCAGCGTGGGGGCCCCGTCACAATGGGTGTCTCCACAGCGACCGCCAGGGCTTTGTGATGGCTTCAGAACATGCAACTCTGTCTGAGGACAGGTGAGCAGTCAACAGAGAGTTGATGGGTCAGGTTTAAAGGGAGAACAGCCATGGGAGACATTACTGTGGGCATCTGCTAGAGACCACCTGATCAAGAGGACTCTGTGGATGAAGCACTCTACAGACAGATAGGAAGAGCCTCACGCTCGCAGGCCCTTGTTCTCATGGGGGACTTCAACCACCCTGACGTCTGTTGGAGCAATGCTACGGCCCAGCACAAGCAATCCAGGAGGTTCCTCGATTGTGTGGAAGATAACTTCCTTCTGCAAGTAATAGAGGAGCCGACAAGGAGGGGTGCCATGCCAGACCTCATGCTCACCAACAGGGAAGGGCTCATTGGAAATGTGACACTCCAGAGCAGCCTTGGTTGCAGCCATCATGAGATGGTCGAATTTGAGATCCTCAGCACAGTGAGAAGAGCGTGCAGCGAGCTCACTGCCCTGGACTTCAAGAGAGCAGACTTTGGCCTCTTCAGGAACCTGCTTAGGGTACTTTATAACTAAAGGCTACAATGGTGACTTTAGGAATAGAGACAAATATAACCTAACCCTAACCCTAACCCTAACACTAACCCTAAACCCCTAACCCTAACCCTAACCCTAACACTAACCCCTAACCCCTAACCCTAACCCTAACCCTAACCCTAACCCCTAACCCCTAACCCTAACCCTAACCCTAACCCTAACCCCTAACCCTAACCCTAACAGTAACCCTAACCCCCTAACCCTAACCCCCTAACCCTAACCCTAACACCCTAACCCTAACCCTAACCCTAACCCTCATCATCCTCCTTATCTACACAGAGAAACCAAGGGAGTCCCCCTGAGAGATCCCATGGACTGTCCGAGGCAGCAGGCTCTGACTGGGAGGTAGAAGTTCTCCTGCCCTGACACCTTCTCAGCACCTCTGACACCAGCAGCTCCTGCACACAGAAGGCTCCTGCTTCGCCCCCAGCACCTCTGCAGGCAGAGCTCAGCTCCAAGCACAGGAACAAGCCCAGCGCCTCCTCCTCACCCATCCCCTGCTCCTACAGCTGGGATGGCACCAGCACATCTCCTGACAGCTTCTCCTCCCTTTAGAGCACGCACCCACCATGTGTTTCAAGGCAACACTAAAACAGGATTGCAAAGTCAAAGAACATGTACCTGGATGCGCGGGGCAGCCACGGGAAATGCAGCCTCCCGAGGGAGGGGTCTCCTCTGCACTGGTTCCTGCAGGGCTCTGGCTCCTTAAATAGCCCACGCTCAGCGTGGGGGCCCCGTCACAATGGGTGTCTCCACAGCGACCGCCAGGGCTTTGTGATGGCTTCAGAACATGCAACTCTGTCTGAGGACAGGTGAGCAGTCAACAGAGAGTTGATGGGTCAGGTTTAAAGGGAGAACAGCCATGGGAGACATTACTGTGGGCATCTGCTAGAGACCACCTGATCAAGAGGACTCTGTGGATGAAGCACTCTACAGACAGATAGGAAGAGCCTCACGCTCGCAGGCCCTTGTTCTCATGGGGGACTTCAACCACCCTGACGTCTGTTGGAGCAATGCTACGGCCCAGCACAAGCAATCCAGGAGGTTCCTCGATTGTGTGGAAGATAACTTCCTTCTGCAAGTAATAGAGGAGCCGACAAGGAGGGGTGCCATGCCAGACCTCATGCTCACCAACAGGGAAGGGCTCATTGGAAATGTGACACTCCAGAGCAGCCTTGGTTGCAGCGATCATGAGATGGTCGAATTTGAGATCCTCAGCACAGTGAGAAGAGCGTGCAGCGAGCTCACTGCCCTGGACTTCAAGAGAGCAGACTTTGGCCTCTTCAGGAACCTGCTTAGGGTACTTTATAACTAAAGGCTACAATGGTGACTTTAGGAATAGAGACAAATATAACCTAACCCTAACCCTAACCCTAACACTAACCCTAAACCCCTAACCCTAACCCTAACCCTAACACTAACCCCTAACCCCTAACCCTAACCCTAACCCTAACCCTAACCCTAACCCCTAACCCTAACCCTAACAGTAACCCTAACCCCCTAACCCTAACCCCCTAACCCTAACCCTAACACCCTAACCCTAACCCTAACCCTAACCCTCATCATCCTCCTTATCTACACAGAGAAACCAAGGGAGTCCCCCTGACAGATCCCATGGACTGTCCGAGGCAGCAGGCTCTGACTGGGAGGTAGAAGTTCTCCTGCCCTGACACCTTCTCAGCACCTCTGACACCAGCAGCTCCTGCACACAGAAGGCTCCTGCTTCGCCCCCAGCACCTCTGCAGGCAGAGCTCAGCTCCAAGCACAGGAACAAGCCCAGCGCCTCCTCCTCACCCATCCCCTGCTCCTACAGCTGGGATGGCACCAGCACATCTCCTGACAGCTTCTCCTCCCTTTAGAGCACGCACCCACCATGTGTTTCAAGGCAACACTAAAACAGGATTGCAAAGTCAAAGAACATGTACCTGGATGCGCAGGGCAGCCACGGGAAATGCAGCCTCCCGAGGGAGGGGTCTCCTCTGCACTGGTTCCTGCAGGGCTCTGGCTCCTTAAATAGCCCACGCTCAGCGTGGGGGCCCCGTCACAATGGGTGTCTCCACAGCGACCGCCAGGGCTTTGTGATGGCTTCAGAACATGCAACTCTGTCTGAGGACAGGTGAGCAGTCAACAGAGAGTTGATGGGTCAGGTTTAAAGGGAGAACAGCCATGGGAGACATTACTGTGGGCATCTGCTAGAGACCACCTGATCAAGAGGACTCTGTGGATGAAGCACTCTACAGACAGATAGGAAGAGCCTCACGCTCGCAGGCCCTTGTTCTCATGGGGGACTTCAACCACCCTGACGTCTGTTGGAGCAATGCTACGGCCCAGCACAAGCAATCCAGGAGGTTCCTCGATTGTGTGGAAGATAACTTCCTTCTGCAAGTAATAGAGGAGCCGACAAGGAGGGGTGCCATGCCAGACCTCATGCTCACCAACAGGGAAGGGCTCATTGGAAATGTGACACTCCAGAGCAGCCTTGGTTGCAGCGATCATGAGATGGTCGAATTTGAGATCCTCAGCACAGTGAGAAGAGCGTGCAGCGAGCTCACTGCCCTGGACTTCAAGAGAGCAGACTTTGGCCTCTTCAGGAACCTGCTTAGGGTACTTTATAACTAAAGGCTACAATGGTGACTTTAGGAATAGAGACAAATATAACCTAACCCTAACCCTAACCCTAACACTAACCCTAAACCCCTAACCCTAACCCTAACCCTAACACTAACCCCTAACCCCTAACCCTAACCCTAACCCTAACCCTAACCCCTAACCCCTAACCCTAACCCTAACCCTAACCCTAACCCCTAACCCTAACCCTAACAGTAACCCTAACCCCCTAACCCTAACCCCCTAACCCTAACCCTAACACCCTAACCCTAACCCTAACCCTAACCCTCATCATCCTCCTTATCTACACAGAGAAACCAAGGGAGTCCCCCTGACAGATCCCATGGACTGTCCGAGGCAGCAGGCTCTGACTGGGAGGTAGAAGTTCTCCTGCCCTGACACCTTCTCAGCACCTCTGACACCAGCAGCTCCTGCACACAGAAGGCTCCTGCTTCGCCCCCAGCACCTCTGCAGGCAGAGCTCAGCTCCAAGCACAGGAACAAGCCCAGCGCCTCCTCCTCACCCATCCCCTGCTCCTACAGCTGGGATGGCACCAGCACATCTCCTGACAGCTTCTCCTCCCTTTAGAGCACGCACCCACCATGTGTTTCAAGGCAACACTAAAACAGGATTGCAAAGTCAAAGAACATGTACCTGGATGCGCAGGGCAGCCACGGGAAATGCAGCCTCCCGAGGGAGGGGTCTCCTCTGCACTGGTTCCTGCAGGGCTCTGGCTCCTTAAATAGCCCACGCTCAGCGTGGGGGCCCCGTCACAATGGGTGTCTCCACAGCGACCGCCAGGGCTTTGTGATGGCTTCAGAACATGCAACTCTGTCTGAGGACAGGTGAGCAGTCAACAGAGAGTTGATGGGTCAGGTTTAAAGGGAGAACAGCCATGGGAGACATTACTGTGGGCATCTGCTAGAGACCACCTGATCAAGAGGACTCTGTGGATGAAGCACTCTACAGACAGATAGGAAGAGCCTCACGCTCGCAGGCCCTTGTTCTCATGGGGGACTTCAACCACCCTGACGTCTGTTGGAGCAATGCTACGGCCCAGCACAAGCAATCCAGGAGGTTCCTCGATTGTGTGGAAGATAACTTCCTTCTGCAAGTAATAGAGGAGCCGACAAGGAGGGGTGCCATGCCAGACCTCATGCTCACCAACAGGGAAGGGCTCATTGGAAATGTGACACTCCAGAGCAGCCTTGGTTGCAGCGATCATGAGATGGTCGAATTTGAGATCCTCAGCACAGTGAGAAGAGCGTGCAGCGAGCTCACTGCCCTGGACTTCAAGAGAGCAGACTTTGGCCTCTTCAGGAACCTGCTTAGGGTACTTTATAACTAAAGGCTACAATGGTGACTTTAGGAATAGAGACAAATATAACCTAACCCTAACCCTAACCCTAACACTAACCCTAAACCCCTAACCCTAACCCTAACCCTAACACTAACCCCTAACCCCTAACCCTAACCCTAACCCTAACCCCTAACCCCTAACCCTAACCCTAACCCTAACCCTAACCCCTAACCCTAACCCTAACAGTAACCCTAACCCCCTAACCCTAACCCCCTAACCCTAACCCTAACACCCTAACCCTAACCCTAACCCTAACCCTCATCATCCTCCTTATCTACACAGAGAAACCAAGGGAGTCCCCCTGACAGATCCCATGGACTGTCCGAGGCAGCAGGCTCTGACTGGGAGGTAGAAGTTCTCCTGCCCTGACACCTTCTCAGCACCTCTGACACCAGCAGCTCCTGCACACAGAAGGCTCCTGCTTCGCCCCCAGCACCTCTGCAGGCAGAGCTCAGCTCCAAGCACAGGAACAAGCCCAGCGCCTCCTCCTCACCCATCCCCTGCTCCTACAGCTGGGATGGCACCAGCACATCTCCTGACAGCTTCTCCTCCCTTTAGAGCACGCACCCACCATGTGTTTCAAGGCAACACTAAAACAGGATTGCAAAGTCAAAGAACATGTACCTGGATGCGCAGGGCAGCCACGGGAAATGCAGCCTCCCGAGGGAGGGGTCTCCTCTGCACTGGTTCCTGCAGGGCTCTGGCTCCTTAAATAGCCCACGCTCAGCGTGGGGGCCCCGTCACAATGGGTGTCTCCACAGCGACCGCCAGGGCTTTGTGATGGCTTCAGAACATGCAACTCTGTCTGAGGACAGGTGAGCAGTCAACAGAGAGTTGATGGGTCAGGTTTAAAGGGAGAACAGCCATGGGAGACATTACTGTGGGCATCTGCTAGAGACCACCTGATCAAGAGGACTCTGTGGATGAAGCACTCTACAGACAGATAGGAAGAGCCTCACGCTCGCAGGCCCTTGTTCTCATGGGGGACTTCAACCACCCTGACGTCTGTTGGAGCAATGCTACGGCCCAGCACAAGCAATCCAGGAGGTTCCTCGATTGTGTGGAAGATAACTTCCTTCTGCAAGTAATAGAGGAGCCGACAAGGAGGGGTGCCATGCCAGACCTCATGCTCACCAACAGGGAAGGGCTCATTGGAAATGTGACACTCCAGAGCAGCCTTGGTTGCAGCCATCATGAGATGGTCGAATTTGAGATCCTCAGCACAGTGAGAAGAGCGTGCAGCGAGCTCACTGCCCTGGACTTCAAGAGAGCAGACTTTGGCCTCTTCAGGAACCTGCTTAGGGTACTTTATAACTAAAGGCTACAATGGTGACTTTAGGAATAGAGACAAATATAACCTAACCCTAACCCTAACCCTAACACTAACCCTAAACCCCTAACCCTAACCCTAACCCTAACACTAACCCCTAACCCTAACCCTAACCCTAACCCCTAACCCCTAACCCTAACCCTAACCCTAACCCTAACCCCTAACCCTAACCCTAACAGTAACCCTAACCCCCTAACCCTAACCCCCTAACCCTAACCCTAACACCCTAACCCTAACCCTAACCCTAACCCTCATCATCCTCCTTATCTACACAGAGAAACCAAGGGAGTCCCCCTGACAGATCCCATGGACTGTCCGAGGCAGCAGGCTCTGACTGGGAGGTAGAAGTTCTCCTGCCCTGACACCTTCTCAGCACCTCTGACACCAGCAGCTCCTGCACACAGAAGGCTCCTGCTTCGCCCCCAGCACCTCTGCAGGCAGAGCTCAGCTCCAAGCACAGGAACAAGCCCAGCGCCTCCTCCTCACCCATCCCCTGCTCCTACAGCTGGGATGGCACCAGCACATCTCCTGACAGCTTCTCCTCCCTTTAGAGCACGCACCCACCATGTGTTTCAAGGCAACACTAAAACAGGATTGCAAAGTCAAAGAACATGTACCTGGATGCGCAGGGCAGCCACGGGAAATGCAGCCTCCCGAGGGAGGGGTCTCCTCTGCACTGGTTCCTGCAGGGCTCTGGCTCCTTAAATAGCCCACGCTCAGCGTGGGGGCCCCGTCACAATGGGTGTCTCCACAGCGACCGCCAGGGCTTTGTGATGGCTTCAGAACATGCAACTCTGTCTGAGGACAGGTGAGCAGTCAACAGAGAGTTGATGGGTCAGGTTTAAAGGGAGAACAGCCATGGGAGACATTACTGTGGGCATCTGCTAGAGACCACCTGATCAAGAGGACTCTGTGGATGAAGCACTCTACAGACAGATAGGAAGAGCCTCACGCTCGCAGGCCCTTGTTCTCATGGGGGACTTCAACCACCCTGACGTCTGTTGGAGCAATGCTACGGCCCAGCACAAGCAATCCAGGAGGTTCCTCGATTGTGTGGAAGATAACTTCCTTCTGCAAGTAATAGAGGAGCCGACAAGGAAGGGTGCCATGCCAGACCTCATGCTCACCAACAGGGAAGGGCTCATTGGAAATGTGACACTCCAGAGCAGCCTTGGTTGCAGCCATCATGAGATGGTCGAATTTGAGATCCTCAGCACAGTGAGAAGAGCGTGCAGCGAGCTCACTGCCCTGGACTTCAAGAGAGCAGACTTTGGCCTCTTCAGGAACCTGCTTAGGGTACTTTATAACTAAAGGCTACAATGGTGACTTTAGGAATAGAGACAAATATAACCTAACCCTAACCCTAACCCTAACACTAACCCTAAACCCCTAACCCTAACCCTAACCCTAACACTAACCCCTAACCCCTAACCCTAACCCTAACCCTAACCCTAACCCTAACCCCTAACCCCTAACCCTAACCCTAACCCTAACCCTAACCCCTAACCCTAACCCTAACAGTAACCCTAACCCCCTAACCCTAACCCCCTAACCCTAACCCTAACACCCTAACCCTAACCCTAACCCTAACCCTCATCATCCTCCTTATCTACACAGAGAAACCAAGGGAGTCCCCCTGAGAGATCCCATGGACTGTCCGAGGCAGCAGGCTCTGACTGGGAGGTAGAAGTTCTCCTGCCCTGACACCTTCTCAGCACCTCTGACACCAGCAGCTCCTGCACACAGAAGGCTCCTGCTTCGCCCCCAGCACCTCTGCAGGCAGAGCTCAGCTCCAAGCACAGGAACAAGCCCAGCGCCTCCTCCTCACCCATCCCCTGCTCCTACAGCTGGGATGGCACCAGCACATCTCCTGACAGCTTCTCCTCCCTTTAGAGCACGCACCCACCATGTGTTTCAAGGCAACACTAAAACAGGATTGCAAAGTCAAAGAACATGTACCTGGATGCGCAGGGCAGCCACGGGAAATGCAGCCTCCCGAGGGAGGGGTCTCCTCTGCACTGGTTCCTGCAGGGCTCTGGCTCCTTAAATAGCCCACGCTCAGCGTGGGGGCCCCGTCACAATGGGTGTCTCCACAGCGACCGCCAGGGCTTTGTGATGGCTTCAGAACATGCAACTCTGTCTGAGGACAGGTGAGCAGTCAACAGAGAGTTGATGGGTCAGGTTTAAAGGGAGAACAGCCATGGGAGACATTACTGTGGGCATCTGCTAGAGACCACCTGATCAAGAGGACTCTGTGGATGAAGCACTCTACAGACAGATAGGAAGAGCCTCACGCTCGCAGGCCCTTGTTCTCATGGGGGACTTCAACCACCCTGACGTCTGTTGGAGCAATGCTACGGCCCAGCACAAGCAATCCAGGAGGTTCCTCGATTGTGTGGAAGATAACTTCCTTCTGCAAGTAATAGAGGAGCCGACAAGGAGGGGTGCCATGCCAGACCTCATGCTCACCAACAGGGAAGGGCTCATTGGAAATGTGACACTCCAGAGCAGCCTTGGTTGCAGCGATCATGAGATGGTCGAATTTGAGATCCTCAGCACAGTGAGAAGAGCGTGCAGCGAGCTCACTGCCCTGGACTTCAAGAGAGCAGACTTTGGCCTCTTCAGGAACCTGCTTAGGGTACTTTATAACTAAAGGCTACAATGGTGACTTTAGGAATAGAGACAAATATAACCTAACCCTAACCCTAACCCTAACACTAACCCTAAACCCCTAACCCTAACCCTAACCCTAACACTAACCCCTAACCCCTAACCCTAACCCTAACCCTAACCCTAACCCCTAACCCCTAACCCTAACCCTAACCCTAACCCTAACCCCTAACCCTAACCCTAACAGTAACCCTAACCCCCTAACCCTAACCCCCTAACCCTAACCCTAACACCCTAACCCTAACCCTAACCCTAACCCTCATCATCCTCCTTATCTACACAGAGAAACCAAGGGAGTCCCCCTGACAGATCCCATGGACTGTCCGAGGCAGCAGGCTCTGACTGGGAGGTAGAAGTTCTCCTGCCCTGACACCTTCTCAGCACCTCTGACACCAGCAGCTCCTGCACACAGAAGGCTCCTGCTTCGCCCCCAGCACCTCTGCAGGCAGAGCTCAGCTCCAAGCACAGGAACAAGCCCAGCGCCTCCTCCTCACCCATCCCCTGCTCCTACAGCTGGGATGGCACCAGCACATCTCCTGACAGCTTCTCCTCCCTTTAGAGCACGCACCCACCATGTGTTTCAAGGCAACACTAAAACAGGATTGCAAAGTCAAAGAACATGTACCTGGATGCGCAGGGCAGCCACGGGAAATGCAGCCTCCCGAGGGAGGGGTCTCCTCTGCACTGGTTCCTGCAGGGCTCTGGCTCCTTAAATAGCCCACGCTCAGCGTGGGGGCCCCGTCACAATGGGTGTCTCCACAGCGACCGCCAGGGCTTTGTGATGGCTTCAGAACATGCAACTCTGTCTGAGGACAGGTGAGCAGTCAACAGAGAGTTGATGGGTCAGGTTTAAAGGGAGAACAGCCATGGGAGACATTACTGTGGGCATCTGCTAGAGACCACCTGATCAAGAGGACTCTGTGGATGAAGCACTCTACAGACAGATAGGAAGAGCCTCACGCTCGCAGGCCCTTGTTCTCATGGGGGACTTCAACCACCCTGACGTCTGTTGGAGCAATGCTACGGCCCAGCACAAGCAATCCAGGAGGTTCCTCGATTGTGTGGAAGATAACTTCCTTCTGCAAGTAATAGAGGAGCCGACAAGGAGGGGTGCCATGCCAGACCTCATGCTCACCAACAGGGAAGGGCTCATTGGAAATGTGACACTCCAGAGCAGCCTTGGTTGCAGCGATCATGAGATGGTCGAATTTGAGATCCTCAGCACAGTGAGAAGAGCGTGCAGCGAGCTCACTGCCCTGGACTTCAAGAGAGCAGACTTTGGCCTCTTCAGGAACCTGCTTAGGGTACTTTATAACTAAAGGCTACAATGGTGACTTTAGGAATAGAGACAAATATAACCTAACCCTAACCCTAACCCTAACACTAACCCTAAACCCCTAACCCTAACCCTAACCCTAACCCTAACACTAACCCCTAACCCCTAACCCTAACCCTAACCCTAACCCTAACCCTAACCCCTAACCCTAACCCTAACAGTAACCCTAACCCCCTAACCCTAACCCCCTAACCCTAACCCTAACACCCTAACCCTAACCCTAACCCTAACCCTCATCATCCTCCTTATCTACACAGAGAAACCAAGGGAGTCCCCCTGACAGATCCCATGGACTGTCCGAGGCAGCAGGCTCTGACTGGGAGGTAGAAGTTCTCCTGCCCTGACACCTTCTCAGCACCTCTGACACCAGCAGCTCCTGCACACAGAAGGCTCCTGCTTCGCCCCCAGCACCTCTGCAGGCAGAGCTCAGCTCCAAGCACAGGAACAAGCCCAGCGCCTCCTCCTCACCCATCCCCTGCTCCTACAGCTGGGATGGCACCAGCACATCTCCTGACAGCTTCTCCTCCCTTTAGAGCACGCACCCACCATGTGTTTCAAGGCAACACTAAAACAGGATTGCAAAGTCAAAGAACATGTACCTGGATGCGCAGGGCAGCCACGGGAAATGCAGCCTCCCGAGGGAGGGGTCTCCTCTGCACTGGTTACTGCAGGGCTCTGGCTCCTTAAATAGCCCACGCTCAGCGTGGGGGCCCCGTCACAATGGGTGTCTCCACAGCGACCGCCAGGGCTTTGTGATGGCTTCAGAACATGCAACTCTGTCTGAGGACAGGTGAGCAGTCAACAGAGAGTTGATGGGTCAGGTTTAAAGGGAGAACAGCCATGGGAGACATTACTGTGGGCATCTGCTAGAGACCACCTGATCAAGAGGACTCTGTGGATGAAGCACTCTACAGACAGATAGGAAGAGCCTCACGCTCGCAGGCCCTTGTTCTCATGGGGGACTTCAACCACCCTGACGTCTGTTGGAGCAATGCTACGGCCCAGCACAAGCAATCCAGGAGGTTCCTCGATTGTGTGGAAGATAACTTCCTTCTGCAAGTAATAGAGGAGCCGACAAGGAGGGGTGCCATGCCAGACCTCATGCTCACCAACAGGGAAGGGCTCATTGGAAATGTGACACTCCAGAGCAGCCTTGGTTGCAGCGATCATGAGATGGTCGAATTTGAGATCCTCAGCACAGTGAGAAGAGCGTGCAGCGAGCTCACTGCCCTGGACTTCAAGAGAGCAGACTTTGGCCTCTTCAGGAACCTGCTTAGGGTACTTTATAACTAAAGGCTACAATGGTGACTTTAGGAATAGAGACAAATATAACCTAACCCTAACCCTAACCCTAACACTAACCCTAAACCCCTAACCCTAACCCTAACCCTAACACTAACCCCTAACCCCTAACCCTAACCCTAACCCTAACCCTAACCCCTAACCCCTAACCCTAACCCTAACCCTAACCCTAACCCCTAACCCTAACCCTAACAGTAACCCTAACCCCCTAACCCTAACCCCCTAACCCTAACCCTAACACCCTAACCCTAACCCTAACCCTAACCCTCATCATCCTCCTTATCTACACAGAGAAACCAAGGGAGTCCCCCTGAGAGATCCCATGGACTGTCCGAGGCAGCAGGCTCTGACTGGGAGGTAGAAGTTCTCCTGCCCTGACACCTTCTCAGCACCTCTGACACCAGCAGCTCCTGCACACAGAAGGCTCCTGCTTCGCCCCCAGCACCTCTGCAGGCAGAGCTCAGCTCCAAGCACAGGAACAAGCCCAGCGCCTCCTCCTCACCCATCCCCTGCTCCTACAGCTGGGATGGCACCAGCACATCTCCTGACAGCTTCTCCTCCCTTTAGAGCACGCACCCACCATGTGTTTCAAGGCAACACTAAAACAGGATTGCAAAGTCAAAGAACATGTACCTGGATGCGCAGGGCAGCCACGGGAAATGCAGCCTCCCGAGGGAGGGGTCTCCTCTGCACTGGTTCCTGCAGGGCTCTGGCTCCTTAAATAGCCCACGCTCAGCGTGGGGGCCCCGTCACAATGGGTGTCTCCACAGCGACCGCCAGGGCTTTGTGATGGCTTCAGAACATGCAACTCTGTCTGAGGACAGGTGAGCAGTCAACAGAGAGTTGATGGGTCAGGTTTAAAGGGAGAACAGCCATGGGAGACATTACTGTGGGCATCTGCTAGAGACCACCTGATCAAGAGGACTCTGTGGATGAAGCACTCTACAGACAGATAGGAAGAGCCTCACGCTCGCAGGCCCTTGTTCTCATGGGGGACTTCAACCACCCTGACGTCTGTTGGAGCAATGCTACGGCCCAGCACAAGCAATCCAGGAGGTTCCTCGATTGTGTGGAAGATAACTTCCTTCTGCAAGTAATAGAGGAGCCGACAAGGAGGGGTGCCATGCCAGACCTCATGCTCACCAACAGGGAAGGGCTCATTGGAAATGTGACACTCCAGAGCAGCCTTGGTTGCAGCGATCATGAGATGGTCGAATTTGAGATCCTCAGCACAGTGAGAAGAGCGTGCAGCGAGCTCACTGCCCTGGACTTCAAGAGAGCAGACTTTGGCCTCTTCAGGAACCTGCTTAGGGTACTTTATAACTAAAGGCTACAATGGTGACTTTAGGAATAGAGACAAATATAACCTAACCCTAACCCTAACCCTAACACTAACCCTAAACCCCTAACCCTAACCCTAACCCTAACACTAACCCCTAACCCCTAACCCTAACCCTAACCCTAACCCCTAACCCTAACCCTAACCCTAACCCTAACCCTAACCCTAACCCCTAACCCTAACCCTAACAGTAACCCTAACCCCCTAACCCTAACCCCCTAACCCTAACCCTAACACCCTAACCCTAACCCTAACCCTAACCCTCATCATCCTCCTTATCTACACAGAGAAACCAAGGGAGTCCCCCTGACAGATCCCATGGACTGTCCGAGGCAGCAGGCTCTGACTGGGAGGTAGAAGTTCTCCTGCCCTGACACCTTCTCAGCACCTCTGACACCAGCAGCTCCTGCACACAGAAGGCTCCTGCTTCGCCCCCAGCACCTCTGCAGGCAGAGCTCAGCTCCAAGCACAGGAACAAGCCCAGCGCCTCCTCCTCACCCATCCCCTGCTCCTACAGCTGGGATGGCACCAGCACATCTCCTGACAGCTTCTCCTCCCTTTAGAGCACGCACCCACCATGTGTTTCAAGGCAACACTAAAACAGGATTGCAAAGTCAAAGAACATGTACCTGGATGCGCAGGGCAGCCACGGGAAATGCAGCCTCCCGAGGGAGGGGTCTCCTCTGCACTGGTTCCTGCAGGGCTCTGGCTCCTTAAATAGCCCACGCTCAGCGTGGGGGCCCCGTCACAATGGGTGTCTCCACAGCGACCGCCAGGGCTTTGTGATGGCTTCAGAACATGCAACTCTGTCTGAGGACAGGTGAGCAGTCAACAGAGAGTTGATGGGTCAGGTTTAAAGGGAGAACAGCCATGGGAGACATTACTGTGGGCATCTGCTAGAGACCACCTGATCAAGAGGACTCTGTGGATGAAGCACTCTACAGACAGATAGGAAGAGCCTCACGCTCGCAGGCCCTTGTTCTCATGGGGGACTTCAACCACCCTGACGTCTGTTGGAGCAATGCTACGGCCCAGCACAAGCAATCCAGGAGGTTCCTCGATTGTGTGGAAGATAACTTCCTTCTGCAAGTAATAGAGGAGCCGACAAGGAGGGGTGCCATGCCAGACCTCATGCTCACCAACAGGGAAGGGCTCATTGGAAATGTGACACTCCAGAGCAGCCTTGGTTGCAGCCATCATGAGATGGTCGAATTTGAGATCCTCAGCACAGTGAGAAGAGCGTGCAGCGAGCTCACTGCCCTGGACTTCAAGAGAGCAGACTTTGGCCTCTTCAGGAACCTGCTTAGGGTACTTTATAACTAAAGGCTACAATGGTGACTTTAGGAATAGAGACAAATATAACCTAACCCTAACCCTAACCCTAACACTAACCCTAAACCCCTAACCCTAACCCTAACCCTAACACTAACCCCTAACCCCTAACCCTAACCCTAACCCTAACCCCTAACCCCTAACCCCTAACCCTAACCCTAACCCTAACCCCTAACCCTAACCCTAACAGTAACCCTAACCCCCTAACCCTAACCCCCTAACCCTAACCCTAACACCCTAACCCTAACCCTAACCCTAACCCTCATCATCCTCCTTATCTACACAGAGAAACCAAGGGAGTCCCCCTGACAGATCCCATGGACTGTCCGAGGCAGCAGGCTCTGACTGGGAGGTAGAAGTTCTCCTGCCCTGACACCTTCTCAGCACCTCTGACACCAGCAGCTCCTGCACACAGAAGGCTCCTGCTTCGCCCCCAGCACCTCTGCAGGCAGAGCTCAGCTCCAAGCACAGGAACAAGCCCAGCGCCTCCTCCTCACCCATCCCCTGCTCCTACAGCTGGGATGGCACCAGCACATCTCCTGACAGCTTCTCCTCCCTTTAGAGCACGCACCCACCATGTGTTTCAAGGCAACACTAAAACAGGATTGCAAAGTCAAAGAACATGTACCTGGATGCGCAGGGCAGCCACGGGAAATGCAGCCTCCCGAGGGAGGGGTCTCCTCTGCACTGGTTCCTGCAGGGCTCTGGCTCCTTAAATAGCCCACGCTCAGCGTGGGGGCCCCGTCACAATGGGTGTCTCCACAGCGACCGCCAGGGCTTTGTGATGGCTTCAGAACATGCAACTCTGTCTGAGGACAGGTGAGCAGTCAACAGAGAGTTGATGGGTCAGGTTTAAAGGGAGAACAGCCATGGGAGACATTACTGTGGGCATCTGCTAGAGACCACCTGATCAAGAGGACTCTGTGGATGAAGCACTCTACAGACAGATAGGAAGAGCCTCACGCTCGCAGGCCCTTGTTCTCATGGGGGACTTCAACCACCCTGACGTCTGTTGGAGCAATGCTACGGCCCAGCACAAGCAATCCAGGAGGTTCCTCGATTGTGTGGAAGATAACTTCCTTCTGCAAGTAATAGAGGAGCCGACAAGGAAGGGTGCCATGCCAGACCTCATGCTCACCAACAGGGAAGGGCTCATTGGAAATGTGACACTCCAGAGCAGCCTTGGTTGCAGCCATCATGAGATGGTCGAATTTGAGATCCTCAGCACAGTGAGAAGAGCGTGCAGCGAGCTCACTGCCCTGGACTTCAAGAGAGCAGACTTTGGCCTCTTCAGGAACCTGCTTAGGGTACTTTATAACTAAAGGCTACAATGGTGACTTTAGGAATAGAGACAAATATAACCTAACCCTAACCCTAACCCTAACACTAACCCTAAACCCCTAACCCTAACCCTAACCCTAACACTAACCCCTAACCCCTAACCCTAACCCTAACCCTAACCCTAACCCCTAACCCCTAACCCTAACCCTAACCCTAACCCTAACCCCTAACCCTAACCCTAACAGTAACCCTAACCCCCTAACCCTAACCCCCTAACCCTAACCCTAACACCCTAACCCTAACCCTAACCCTAACCCTCATCATCCTCCTTATCTACACAGAGAAACCAAGGGAGTCCCCCTGACAGATCCCATGGACTGTCCGAGGCAGCAGGCTCTGACTGGGAGGTAGAAGTTCTCCTGCCCTGACACCTTCTCAGCACCTCTGACACCAGCAGCTCCTGCACACAGAAGGCTCCTGCTTCGCCCCCAGCACCTCTGCAGGCAGAGCTCAGCTCCAAGCACAGGAACAAGCCCAGCGCCTCCTCCTCACCCATCCCCTGCTCCTACAGCTGGGATGGCACCAGCACATCTCCTGACAGCTTCTCCTCCCTTTAGAGCACGCACCCACCATGTGTTTCAAGGCAACACTAAAACAGGATTGCAAAGTCAAAGAACATGTACCTGGATGCGCAGGGCAGCCACGGGAAATGCAGCCTCCCGAGGGAGGGGTCTCCTCTGCACTGGTTCCTGCAGGGCTCTGGCTCCTTAAATAGCCCACGCTCAGCGTGGGGGCCCCGTCACAATGGGTGTCTCCACAGCGACCGCCAGGGCTTTGTGATGGCTTCAGAACATGCAACTCTGTCTGAGGACAGGTGAGCAGTCAACAGAGAGTTGATGGGTCAGGTTTAAAGGGAGAACAGCCATGGGAGACATTACTGTGGGCATCTGCTAGAGACCACCTGATCAAGAGGACTCTGTGGATGAAGCACTCTACAGACAGATAGGAAGAGCCTCACGCTCGCAGGCCCTTGTTCTCATGGGGGACTTCAACCACCCTGACGTCTGTTGGAGCAATGCTACGGCCCAGCACAAGCAATCCAGGAGGTTCCTCGATTGTGTGGAAGATAACTTCCTTCTGCAAGTAATAGAGGAGCCGACAAGGAGGGGTGCCATGCCAGACCTCATGCTCACCAACAGGGAAGGGCTCATTGGAAATGTGACACTCCAGAGCAGCCTTGGTTGCAGCCATCATGAGATGGTCGAATTTGAGATCCTCAGCACAGTGAGAAGAGCGTGCAGCGAGCTCACTGCCCTGGACTTCAAGAGAGCAGACTTTGGCCTCTTCAGGAACCTGCTTAGGGTACTTTATAACTAAAGGCTACAATGGTGACTTTAGGAATAGAGACAAATATAACCTAACCCTAACCCTAACCCTAACACTAACCCTAAACCCCTAACCCTAACCCTAACCCTAACACTAACCCCTAACCCCTAACCCTAACCCTAACCCTAACCCCTAACCCCTAACCCTAACCCTAACCCTAACCCTAACCCCTAACCCTAACCCTAACAGTAACCCTAACCCCCTAACCCTAACCCCCTAACCCTAACCCTAACACCCTAACCCTAACCCTAACCCTAACCCTCATCATCCTCCTTATCTACACAGAGAAACCAAGGGAGTCCCCCTGACAGATCCCATGGACTGTCCGAGGCAGCAGGCTCTGACTGGGAGGTAGAAGTTCTCCTGCCCTGACACCTTCTCAGCACCTCTGACACCAGCAGCTCCTGCACACAGAAGGCTCGTGCTTCGCCCCCAGCACCTCTGCAGGCAGAGCTCAGCTCCAAGCACAGGAACAAGCCCAGCGCCTCCTCCTCACCCATCCCCTGCTCCTACAGCTGGGATGGCACCAGCACATCTCCTGACAGCTTCTCCTCCCTTTAGAGCACGCACCCACCATGTGTTTCAAGGCAACACTAAAACAGGATTGCAAAGTCAAAGAACATGTACCTGGATGCGCAGGGCAGCCACGGGAAATGCAGCCTCCCGAGGGAGGGGTCTCCTCTGCACTGGTTCCTGCAGGGCTCTGGCTCCTTAAATAGCCCACGCTCAGCGTGGGGGCCCCGTCACAATGGGTGTCTCCACAGCGACCGCCAGGGCTTTGTGATGGCTTCAGAACATGCAACTCTGTCTGAGGACAGGTGAGCAGTCAACAGAGAGTTGATGGGTCAGGTTTAAAGGGAGAACAGCCATGGGAGACATTACTGTGGGCATCTGCTAGAGACCACCTGATCAAGAGGACTCTGTGGATGAAGCACTCTACAGACAGATAGGAAGAGCCTCACGCTCGCAGGCCCTTGTTCTCATGGGGGACTTCAACCACCCTGACGTCTGTTGGAGCAATGCTACGGCCCAGCACAAGCAATCCAGGAGGTTCCTCGATTGTGTGGAAGATAACTTCCTTCTGCAAGTAATAGAGGAGCCGACAAGGAGGGGTGCCATGCCAGACCTCATGCTCACCAACAGGGAAGGGCTCATTGGAAATGTGACACTCCAGAGCAGCCTTGGTTGCAGCGATCATGAGATGGTCGAATTTGAGATCCTCAGCACAGTGAGAAGAGCGTGCAGCGAGCTCACTGCCCTGGACTTCAAGAGAGCAGACTTTGGCCTCTTCAGGAACCTGCTTAGGGTACTTTATAACTAAAGGCTACAATGGTGACTTTAGGAATAGAGACAAATATAACCTAACCCTAACCCTAACCCTAACACTAACCCTAAACCCCTAACCCTAACCCTAACCCTAACACTAACCCCTAACCCCTAACCCTAACCCTAACCCTAACCCTAACCCCTAACCCCTAACCCCTAACCCTAACCCTAACCCTAACCCTAACCCCTAACCCTAACCCTAACAGTAACCCTAACCCCCTAACCCTAACCCCCTAACCCTAACCCTAACACCCTAACCCTAACCCTAACCCTAACCCTCATCATCCTCCTTATCTACACAGAGAAACCAAGGGAGTCCCCCTGACAGATCCCATGGACTGTCCGAGGCAGCAGGCTCTGACTGGGAGGTAGAAGTTCTCCTGCCCTGACACCTTCTCAGCACCTCTGACACCAGCAGCTCCTGCACACAGAAGGCTCCTGCTTCGCCCCCAGCACCTCTGCAGGCAGAGCTCAGCTCCAAGCACAGGAACAAGCCCAGCGCCTCCTCCTCACCCATCCCCTGCTCCTACAGCTGGGATGGCACCAGCACATCTCCTGACAGCTTCTCCTCCCTTTAGAGCACGCACCCACCATGTGTTTCAAGGCAACACTAAAACAGGATTGCAAAGTCAAAGAACATGTACCTGGATGCGCAGGGCAGGCACGGGAAATGCAGCCTCCCGAGGGAGGGGTCTCCTCTGCACTTGTTCCTGCAGGGCTCTGGCTCCTTAAATAGCCCACGCTCAGCGTGGGGGCCCCGTCACAATGGGTGTCTCCACAGCGACCGCCAGGGCTTTGTGATGGCTTCAGAACATGCAACTCTGTCTGAGGACAGGTGAGCAGTCAACAGAGAGTTGATGGGTCAGGTTTAAAGGGAGAACAGCCATGGGAGACATTACTGTGGGCATCTGCTAGAGACCACCTGATCAAGAGGACTCTGTGGATGAAGCACTCTACAGACAGATAGGAAGAGCCTCACGCTCGCAGGCCCTTGTTCTCATGGGGGACTTCAACCACCCTGACGTCTGTTGGAGCAATGCTACGGCCCAGCACAAGCAATCCAGGAGGTTCCTCGATTGTGTGGAAGATAACTTCCTTCTGCAAGTAATAGAGGAGCCGACAAGGAGGGGTGCCATGCCAGACCTCATGCTCACCAACAGGGAAGGGCTCATTGGAAATGTGACACTCCAGAGCAGCCTTGGTTGCAGCGATCATGAGATGGTCGAATTTGAGATCCTCAGCACAGTGAGAAGAGCGTGCAGCGAGCTCACTGCCCTGGACTTCAAGAGAGCAGACTTTGGCCTCTTCAGGAACCTGCTTAGGGTACTTTATAACTAAAGGCTACAATGGTGACTTTAGGAATAGAGACAAATATAACCTAACCCTAACCCTAACCCTAACACTAACCCTAAACCCCTAACCCTAACCCTAACCCTAACACTAACCCCTAACCCCTAACCCTAACCCTAACCCTAACCCTAACCCCTAACCCCTAACCCTAACCCTAACCCTAACCCTAACCCCTAACCCTAACCCTAACAGTAACCCTAACCCCCTAACCCTAACCCCCTAACCCTAACCCTAACACCCTAACCCTAACCCTAACCCTAACCCTCATCATCCTCCTTATCTACACAGAGAAACCAAGGGAGTCCCCCTGACAGATCCCATGGACTGTCCGAGGCAGCAGGCTCTGACTGGGAGGTAGAAGTTCTCCTGCCCTGACACCTTCTCAGCACCTCTGACACCAGCAGCTCCTGCACACAGAAGGCTCCTGCTTCGCCCCCAGCACCTCTGCAGGCAGAGCTCAGCTCCAAGCACAGGAACAAGCCCAGCGCCTCCTCCTCACCCATCCCCTGCTCCTACAGCTGGGATGGCACCAGCACATCTCCTGACAGCTTCTCCTCCCTTTAGAGCACGCACCCACCATGTGTTTCAAGGCAACACTAAAACAGGATTGCAAAGTCAAAGAACATGTACCTGGATGCGCAGGGCAGCCACGGGAAATGCAGCCTCCCGAGGGAGGGGTCTCCTCTGCACTGGTTCCTGCAGGGCTCTGGCTCCTTAAATAGCCCACGCTCAGCGTGGGGGCCCCGTCACAATGGGTGTCTCCACAGCGACCGCCAGGGCTTTGTGATGGCTTCAGAACATGCAACTCTGTCTGAGGACAGGTGAGCAGTCAACAGAGAGTTGATGGGTCAGGTTTAAAGGGAGAACAGCCATGGGAGACATTACTGTGGGCATCTGCTAGAGACCACCTGATCAAGAGGACTCTGTGGATGAAGCACTCTACAGACAGATAGGAAGAGCCTCACGCTCGCAGGCCCTTGTTCTCATGGGGGACTTCAACCACCCTGACGTCTGTTGGAGCAATGCTACGGCCCAGCACAAGCAATCCAGGAGGTTCCTCGATTGTGTGGAAGATAACTTCCTTCTGCAAGTAATAGAGGAGCCGACAAGGAGGGGTGCCATGCCAGACCTCATGCTCACCAACAGGGAAGGGCTCATTGGAAATGTGACACTCCAGAGCAGCCTTGGTTGCAGCGATCATGAGATGGTCGAATTTGAGATCCTCAGCACAGTGAGAAGAGCGTGCAGCGAGCTCACTGCCCTAGACTTCAAGAGAGCAGACTTTGGCCTCTTCAGGAACCTGCTTAGGGTACTTTATAACTAAAGGCTACAATGGTGACTTTAGGAATAGAGACAAATATAACCTAACCCTAACCCTAACCCTAACACTAACCCTAAACCCCTAACCCTAACCCTAACCCTAACACTAACCCCTAACCCCTAACCCTAACCCTAACCCTAACCCTAACCCCTAACCCCTAACCCTAACCCTAACCCTAACCCCTAACCCTAACCCTAACAGTAACCCTAACCCCCTAACCCTAACCCCCTAACCCTAACCCTAACACCCTAACCCTAACCCTAACCCTAACCCTCATCATCCTCCTTATCTACACAGAGAAACCAAGGGAGTCCCCCTGACAGATCCCATGGACTGTCCGAGGCAGCAGGCTCTGACTGGGAGGTAGAAGTTCTCCTGCCCTGACACCTTCTCAGCACCTCTGACACCAGCAGCTCCTGCACACAGAAGGCTCCTGCTTCGCCCCCAGCACCTCTGCAGGCAGAGCTCAGCTCCAAGCACAGGAACAAGCCCAGCGCCTCCTCCTCACCCATCCCCTGCTCCTACAGCTGGGATGGCACCAGCACATCTCCTGACAGCTTCTCCTCCCTTTAGAGCACGCACCCACCATGTGTTTCAAGGCAACACTAAAACAGGATTGCAAAGTCAAAGAACATGTACCTGGATGCGCAGGGCAGGCACGGGAAATGCAGCCTCCCGAGGGAGGGGTCTCCTCTGCACTGGTTCCTGCAGGGCTCTGGCTCCTTAAATAGCCCACGCTCAGCGTGGGGGCCCCGTCACAATGGGTGTCTCCACAGCGACCGCCAGGGCTTTGTGATGGCTTCAGAACATGCAACTCTGTCTGAGGACAGGTGAGCAGTCAACAGAGAGTTGATGGGTCAGGTTTAAAGGGAGAACAGCCATGGGAGACATTACTGTGGGCATCTGCTAGAGACCACCTGATCAAGAGGACTCTGTGGATGAAGCACTCTACAGACAGATAGGAAGAGCCTCACGCTCGCAGGCCCTTGTTCTCATGGGGGACTTCAACCACCCTGACGTCTGTTGGAGCAATGCTACGGCCCAGCACAAGCAATCCAGGAGGTTCCTCGATTGTGTGGAAGATAACTTCCTTCTGCAAGTAATAGAGGAGCCGACAAGGAGGGGTGCCATGCCAGACCTCATGCTCACCAACAGGGAAGGGCTCATTGGAAATGTGACACTCCAGAGCAGCCTTGGTTGCAGCGATCATGAGATGGTCGAATTTGAGATCCTCAGCACAGTGAGAAGAGCGTGCAGCGAGCTCACTGCCCTGGACTTCAAGAGAGCAGATTTTGGCCTCTTCAGGAACCTGCTTAGGGTACTTTATAACTAAAGGCTACAATGGTGACTTTAGGAATAGAGACAAATATAACCTAACCCTAACCCTAACCCTAACCCTAACACTAACCCTAAACCCCTAACCCTAACCCTAACCCTAACACTAACCCCTAACCCCTAACCCTAACCCTAACCCTAACCCTAACCCCTAACCCCTAACCCTAACCCTAACCCTAACCCTAACCCCTAACCCTAACCCTAACAGTAACCCTAACCCCCTAACCCTAACCCCCTAACCCTAACCCTAACACCCTAACCCTAACCCTAACCCTAACCCTCATCATCCTCCTTATCTACACAGAGAAACCAAGGGAGTCCCCCTGAGAGATCCCATGGACTGTCCGAGGCAGCAGGCTCTGACTGGGAGGTAGAAGTTCTCCTGCCCTGACACCTTCTCAGCACCTCTGACACCAGCAGCTCCTGCACACAGAAGGCTCCTGCTTCGCCCCCAGCACCTCTGCAGGCAGAGCTCAGCTCCAAGCACAGGAACAAGCCCAGCGCCTCCTCCTCACCCATCCCCTGCTCCTACAGCTGGGATGGCACCAGCACATCTCCTGACAGCTTCTCCTCCCTTTAGAGCACGCACCCACCATGTGTTTCAAGGCAACACTAAAACAGGATTGCAAAGTCAAAGAACATGTACCTGGATGCGCAGGGCAGGCACGGGAAATGCAGCCTCCCGAGGGAGGGGTCTCCTCTGCACTGGTTCCTGCAGGGCTCTGGCTCCTTAAATAGCCCACGCTCAGCGTGGGGGCCCCGTCACAATGGGTGTCTCCACAGCGACCGCCAGGGCTTTGTGATGGCTTCAGAACATGCAACTCTGTCTGAGGACAGGTGAGCAGTCAACAGAGAGTTGATGGGTCAGGTTTAAAGGGAGAACAGCCATGGGAGACATTACTGTGGGCATCTGCTAGAGACCACCTGATCAAGAGGACTCTGTGGATGAAGCACTCTACAGACAGATAGGAAGAGCCTCACGCTCGCAGGCCCTTGTTCTCATGGGGGACTTCAACCACCCTGACGTCTGTTGGAGCAATGCTACGGCCCAGCACAAGCAATCCAGGAGGTTCCTCGATTGTGTGGAAGATAACTTCCTTCTGCAAGTAATAGAGGAGCCGACAAGGAGGGGTGCCATGCCAGACCTCATGCTCACCAACAGGGAAGGGCTCATTGGAAATGTGACACTCCAGAGCAGCCTTGGTTGCAGCGATCATGAGATGGTCGAATTTGAGATCCTCAGCACAGTGAGAAGAGCGTGCAGCGAGCTCACTGCCCTGGACTTCAAGAGAGCAGACTTTGGCCTCTTCAGGAACCTGCTTAGGGTACTTTATAACTAAAGGCTACAATGGTGACTTTAGGAATAGAGACAAATATAACCTAACCCTAACCCTAACCCTAACACTAACCCTAAACCCCTAACCCTAACCCTAACCCTAACACTAACCCCTAACCCCTAACCCTAACCCTAACCCTAACCCCTAACCCCTAACCCTAACCCTAACCCTAACCCTAACCCCTAACCCTAACCCTAACAGTAACCCTAACCCCCTAACCCTAACCCCCTAACCCTAACCCTAACACCCTAACCCTAACCCTAACCCTAACCCTCATCATCCTCCTTATCTACACAGAGAAACCAAGGGAGTCCCCCTGACAGATCCCATGGACTGTCCGAGGCAGCAGGCTCTGACTGGGAGGTAGAAGTTCTCCTGCCCTGACACCTTCTCAGCACCTCTGACACCAGCAGCTCCTGCACACAGAAGGCTCCTGCTTCGCCCCCAGCACCTCTGCAGGCAGAGCTCAGCTCCAAGCACAGGAACAAGCCCAGCGCCTCCTCCTCACCCATCCCCTGCTCCTACAGCTGGGATGGCACCAGCACATCTCCTGACAGCTTCTCCTCCCTTTAGAGCACGCACCCACCATGTGTTTCAAGGCAACACTAAAACAGGATTGCAAAGTCAAAGAACATGTACCTGGATGCGCAGGGCAGCCACGGGAAATGCAGCCTCCCGAGGGAGGGGTCTCCTCTGCACTGGTTCCTGCAGGGCTCTGGCTCCTTAAATAGCCCACGCTCAGCGTGGGGGCCCCGTCACAATGGGTGTCTCCACAGCGACCGCCAGGGCTTTGTGATGGCTTCAGAACATGCAACTCTGTCTGAGGACAGGTGAGCAGTCAACAGAGAGTTGATGGGTCAGGTTTAAAGGGAGAACAGCCATGGGAGACATTACTGTGGGCATCTGCTAGAGACCACCTGATCAAGAGGACTCTGTGGATGAAGCACTCTACAGACAGATAGGAAGAGCCTCACGCTCGCAGGCCCTTGTTCTCATGGGGGACTTCAACCACCCTGACGTCTGTTGGAGCAATGCTACGGCCCAGCACAAGCAATCCAGGAGGTTCCTCGATTGTGTGGAAGATAACTTCCTTCTGCAAGTAATAGAGGAGCCGACAAGGAGGGGTGCCATGCCAGACCTCATGCTCACCAACAGGGAAGGGCTCATTGGAAATGTGACACTCCAGAGCAGCCTTGGTTGCAGCCATCATGAGATGGTCGAATTTGAGATCCTCAGCACAGTGAGAAGAGCGTGCAGCGAGCTCACTGCCCTGGACTTCAAGAGAGCAGACTTTGGCCTCTTCAGGAACCTGCTTAGGGTACTTTATAACTAAAGGCTACAATGGTGACTTTAGGAATAGAGACAAATATAACCTAACCCTAACCCTAACCCTAACACTAACCCTAAACCCCTAACCCTAACCCTAACCCTAACACTAACCCCTAACCCCTAACCCTAACCCTAACCCTAACCCTAACCCCTAACCCCTAACCCTAACCCTAACCCTAACCCTAACCCCTAACCCTAACAGTAACCCTAACCCCCTAACCCTAACCCCCTAACCCTAACCCTAACACCCTAACCCTAACCCTAACCCTAACCCTCATCATCCTCCTTATCTACACAGAGAAACCAAGGGAGTCCCCCTGACAGATCCCATGGACTGTCCGAGGCAGCAGGCTCTGACTGGGAGGTAGAAGTTCTCCTGCCCTGACACCTTCTCAGCACCTCTGACACCAGCAGCTCCTGCACACAGAAGGCTCCTGCTTCGCCCCCAGCACCTCTGCAGGCAGAGCTCAGCTCCAAGCACAGGAACAAGCCCAGCGCCTCCTCCTCACCCATCCCCTGCTCCTACAGCTGGGATGGCACCAGCACATCTCCTGACAGCTTCTCCTCCCTTTAGAGCACGCACCCACCATGTGTTTCAAGGCAACACTAAAACAGGATTGCAAAGTCAAAGAACATGTACCTGGATGCGCAGGGCAGCCACGGGAAATGCAGCCTCCCGAGGGAGGGGTCCCCTCTGCACTGGTTCCTGCAGGGCTCTGGCTCCTTAAATAGCCCACGCTCAGCGTGGGGGCCCCGTCACAATGGGTGTCTCCACAGCGACCGCCAGGGCTTTGTGATGGCTTCAGAACATGCAACTCTGTCTGAGGACAGGTGAGCAGTCAACAGAGAGTTGATGGGTCAGGTTTAAAGGGAGAACAGCCATGGGAGACATTACTGTGGGCATCTGCTAGAGACCACCTGATCAAGAGGACTCTGTGGATGAAGCACTCTACAGACAGATAGGAAGAGCCTCACGCTCGCAGGCCCTTGTTCTCATGGGGGACTTCAACCACCCTGACGTCTGTTGGAGCAATGCTACGGCCCAGCACAAGCAATCCAGGAGGTTCCTCGATTGTGTGGAAGATAACTTCCTTCTGCAAGTAATAGAGGAGCCGACAAGGAGGGGTGCCATGCCAGACCTCATGCTCACCAACAGGGAAGGGCTCATTGGAAATGTGACACTCCAGAGCAGCCTTGGTTGCAGCCATCATGAGATGGTCGAATTTGAGATCCTCAGCACAGTGAGAAGAGCGTGCAGCGAGCTCACTGCCCTGGACTTCAAGAGAGCAGACTTTGGCCTCTTCAGGAACCTGCTTAGGGTACTTTATAACTAAAGGCTACAATGGTGACTTTAGGAATAGAGACAAATATAACCTAACCCTAACCCTAACACTAACACTAACCCTAAACCCCTAACCCTAACCCTAACCCTAACACTAACCCCTAACCCCTAACCCTAACCCTAACCCTAACCCTAACCCCTAACCCCTAACCCTAACCCTAACCCTAACCCCTAACCCCTAACCCTAACCCTAACCCTAACCCTAACCCCTAACCCTAACCCTAACAGTAACCCTAACCCCCTAACCCTAACCCCCTAACCCTAACCCTAACACCCTAACCCTAACCCTAACCCTAACCCTCATCATCCTCCTTATCTACACAGAGAAACCAAGGGAGTCCCCCTGACAGATCCCATGGACTGTCCGAGGCAGCAGGCTCTGACTGGGAGGTAGAAGTTCTCCTGCCCTGACACCTTCTCAGCACCTCTGACACCAGCAGCTCCTGCACACAGAAGGCTCCTGCTTCGCCCCCAGCACCTCTGCAGGCAGAGCTCAGCTCCAAGCACAGGAACAAGCCCAGCGCCTCCTCCTCACCCATCCCCTGCTCCTACAGCTGGGATGGCACCAGCACATCTCCTGACAGCTTCTCCTCCCTTTAGAGCACGCACCCACCATGTGTTTCAAGGCAACACTAAAACAGGATTGCAAAGTCAAAGAACATGTACCTGGATGCGCAGGGCAGCCACGGGAAATGCAGCCTCCCGAGGGAGGGGTCTCCTCTGCACTGGTTCCTGCAGGGCTCTGGCTCCTTAAATAGCCCACGCTCAGCGTGGGGGCCCCGTCACAATGGGTGTCTCCACAGCGACCGCCAGGGCTTTGTGATGGCTTCAGAACATGCAACTCTGTCTGAGGACAGGTGAGCAGTCAACAGAGAGTTGATGGGTCAGGTTTAAAGGGAGAACAGCCATGGGAGACATTACTGTGGGCATCTGCTAGAGACCACCTGATCAAGAGGACTCTGTGGATGAAGCACTCTACAGACAGATAGGAAGAGCCTCACGCTCGCAGGCCCTTGTTCTCATGGGGGACTTCAACCACCCTGACGTCTGTTGGAGCAATGCTACGGCCCAGCACAAGCAATCCAGGAGGTTCCTCGATTGTGTGGAAGATAACTTCCTTCTGCAAGTAATAGAGGAGCCGACAAGGAGGGGTGCCATGCCAGACCTCATGCTCACCAACAGGGAAGGGCTCATTGGAAATGTGACACTCCAGAGCAGCCTTGGTTGCAGCCATCATGAGATGGTCGAATTTGAGATCCTCAGCACAGTGAGAAGAGCGTGCAGCGAGCTCACTGCCCTGGACTTCAAGAGAGCAGACTTTGGCCTCTTCAGGAACCTGCTTAGGGTACTTTATAACTAAAGGCTACAATGGTGACTTTAGGAATAGAGACAAATATAACCTAACCCTAACCCTAACCCTAACACTAACCCTAAACCCCTAACCCTAACCCTAACCCTAACACTAACCCCTAACCCCTAACCCTAACCCTAACCCTAACCCTAACCCCTAACCCCTAACCCTAACCCTAACCCTAACCCTAACCCCTAACCCTAACAGTAACCCTAACCCCCTAACCCTAACCCCCTAACCCTAACCCTAACACCCTAACCCTAACCCTAACCCTAACCCTCATCATCCTCCTTATCTACACAGAGAAACCAAGGGAGTCCCCCTGACAGATCCCATGGACTGTCCGAGGCAGCAGGCTCTGACTGGGAGGTAGAAGTTCTCCTGCCCTGACACCTTCTCAGCACCTCTGACACCAGCAGCTCCTGCACACAGAAGGCTCCTGCTTCGCCCCCAGCACCTCTGCAGGCAGAGCTCAGCTCCAAGCACAGGAACAAGCCCAGCGCCTCCTCCTCACCCATCCCCTGCTCCTACAGCTGGGATGGCACCAGCACATCTCCTGACAGCTTCTCCTCCCTTTAGAGCACGCACCCACCATGTGTTTCAAGGCAACACTAAAACAGGATTGCAAAGTCAAAGAACATGTACCTGGATGCGCAGGGCAGCCACGGGAAATGCAGCCTCCCGAGGGAGGGGTCCCCTCTGCACTGGTTCCTGCAGGGCTCTGGCTCCTTAAATAGCCCACGCTCAGCGTGGGGGCCCCGTCACAATGGGTGTCTCCACAGCGACCGCCAGGGCTTTGTGATGGCTTCAGAACATGCAACTCTGTCTGAGGACAGGTGAGCAGTCAACAGAGAGTTGATGGGTCAGGTTTAAAGGGAGAACAGCCATGGGAGACATTACTGTGGGCATCTGCTAGAGACCACCTGATCAAGAGGACTCTGTGGATGAAGCACTCTACAGACAGATAGGAAGAGCCTCACGCTCGCAGGCCCTTGTTCTCATGGGGGACTTCAACCACCCTGACGTCTGTTGGAGCAATGCTACGGCCCAGCACAAGCAATCCAGGAGGTTCCTCGATTGTGTGGAAGATAACTTCCTTCTGCAAGTAATAGAGGAGCCGACAAGGAGGGGTGCCATGCCAGACCTCATGCTCACCAACAGGGAAGGGCTCATTGGAAATGTGACACTCCAGAGCAGCCTTGGTTGCAGCGATCATGAGATGGTCGAATTTGAGATCCTCAGCACAGTGAGAAGAGCGTGCAGCGAGCTCACTGCCCTGGACTTCAAGAGAGCAGACTTTGGCCTCTTCAGGAACCTGCTTAGGGTACTTTATAACTAAAGGCTACAATGGTGACTTTAGGAATAGAGACAAATATAACCTAACCCTAACCCTAACCCTAACACTAAACCTAAACCCCTAACCCTAACCCTAACCCTAACACTAACCCCTAACCCCTAACCCTAACCCTAACCCTAACCCTAACCCCTAACCCCTAACCCTAACCCTAACCCTAACCCTAACCCCTAACCCTAACCCTAACAGTAACCCTAACCCCCTAACCCTAACCCCCTAACCCTAACCCTAACACCCTAACCCTAACCCTAACCCTAACCCTCATCATCCTCCTTATCTACACAGAGAAACCAAGGGAGTCCCCCTGACAGATCCCATGGACTGTCCGAGGCAGCAGGCTCTGACTGGGAGGTAGAAGTTCTCCTGCCCTGACACCTTCTCAGCACCTCTGACACCAGCAGCTCCTGCACACAGAAGGCTCCTGCTTCGCCCCCAGCACCTCTGCAGGCAGAGCTCAGCTCCAAGCACAGGAACAAGCCCAGCGCCTCCTCCTCACCCATCCCCTGCTCCTACAGCTGGGATGGCACCAGCACATCTCCTGACAGCTTCTCCTCCCTTTAGAGCACGCACCCACCATGTGTTTCAAGGCAACACTAAAACAGGATTGCAAAGTCAAAGAACATGTACCTGGATGCGCAGGGCAGCCACGGGAAATGCAGCCTCCCGAGGGAGGGGTCTCCTCTGCACTGGTTCCTGCAGGGCTCTGGCTCCTTAAATAGCCCACGCTCAGCGTGGGGGCCCCGTCACAATGGGTGTCTCCACAGCGACCGCCAGGGCTTTGTGATGGCTTCAGAACATGCAACTCTGTCTGAGGACAGGTGAGCAGTCAACAGAGAGTTGATGGGTCAGGTTTAAAGGGAGAACAGCCATGGGAGACATTACTGTGGGCATCTGCTAGAGACCACCTGATCAAGAGGACTCTGTGGATGAAGCACTCTACAGACAGATAGGAAGAGCCTCACGCTCGCAGGCCCTTGTTCTCATGGGGGACTTCAACCACCCTGACGTCTGTTGGAGCAATGCTACGGCCCAGCACAAGCAATCCAGGAGGTTCCTCGATTGTGTGGAAGATAACTTCCTTCTGCAAGTAATAGAGGAGCCGACAAGGAGGGGTGCCATGCCAGACCTCATGCTCACCAACAGGGAAGGGCTCATTGGAAATGTGACACTCCAGAGCAGCCTTGGTTGCAGCGATCATGAGATGGTCGAATTTGAGATCCTCAGCACAGTGAGAAGAGCGTGCAGCGAGCTCACTGCCCTGGACTTCAAGAGAGCAGACTTTGGCCTCTTCAGGAACCTGCTTAGGGTACTTTATAACTAAAGGCTACAATGGTGACTTTAGGAATAGAGACAAATATAACCTAACCCTAACCCTAACCCTAACACTAACCCTAAACCCCTAACCCTAACCCTAACACTAACCCCTAACCCCTAACCCTAACCCTAACCCTAACCCCTAACCCCTAACCCTAACCCTAACCCTAACCCTAACCCCTAACCCTAACCCTAACAGTAACCCTAACCCCCTAACCCTAACCCCCTAACCCTAACCCTAACACCCTAACCCTAACCCTAACCCTCATCATCCTCCTTATCTACACAGAGAAACCAAGGGAGTCCCCCTGACAGATCCCATGGACTGTCCGAGGCAGCAGGCTCTGACTGGGAGGTAGAAGTTCTCCTGCCCTGACACCTTCTCAGCACCTCTGACACCAGCAGCTCCTGCACACAGAAGGCTCCTGCTTCGCCCCCAGCACCTCTGCAGGCAGAGCTCAGCTCCAAGCACAGGAACAAGCCCAGCGCCTCCTCCTCACCCATCCCCTGCTCCTACAGCTGGGATGGCACCAGCACATCTCCTGACAGCTTCTCCTCCCTTTAGAGCACGCACCCACCATGTGTTTCAAGGCAACACTAAAACAGGATTGCAAAGTCAAAGAACATGTACCTGGATGCGCAGGGCAGCCACGGGAAATGCAGCCTCCCGAGGGAGGGGTCTCCTCTGCACTGGTTCCTGCAGGGCTCTGGCTCCTTAAATAGCCCACGCTCAGCGTGGGGGCCCCGTCACAATGGGTGTCTCCACAGCGACCGCCAGGGCTTTGTGATGGCTTCAGAACATGCAACTCTGTCTGAGGACAGGTGAGCAGTCAACAGAGAGTTGATGGGTCAGGTTTAAAGGGAGAACAGCCATGGGAGACATTACTGTGGGCATCTGCTAGAGACCACCTGATCAAGAGGACTCTGTGGATGAAGCACTCTACAGACAGATAGGAAGAGCCTCACGCTCGCAGGCCCTTGTTCTCATGGGGGACTTCAACCACCCTGACGTCTGTTGGAGCAATGCTACGGCCCAGCACAAGCAATCCAGGAGGTTCCTCGATTGTGTGGAAGATAACTTCCTTCTGCAAGTAATAGAGGAGCCGACAAGGAGGGGTGCCATGCCAGACCTCATGCTCACCAACAGGGAAGGGCTCATTGGAAATGTGACACTCCAGAGCAGCCTTGGTTGCAGCCATCATGAGATGGTCGAATTTGAGATCCTCAGCACAGTGAGAAGAGCGTGCAGCGAGCTCACTGCCCTGGACTTCAAGAGAGCAGACTTTGGCCTCTTCAGGAACCTGCTTAGGGTACTTTATAACTAAAGGCTACAATGGTGACTTTAGGAATAGAGACAAATATAACCTAACCCTAACCCTAACCCTAACACTAACCCTAAACCCCTAACCCTAACCCTAACACTAACCCCTAACCCCTAACCCTAACCCTAACCCTAACCCCTAACCCCTAACCCTAACCCTAACCCTAACCCTAACCCCTAACCCTAACCCTAACAGTAACCCTAACCCCCTAACCCTAACCCCCTAACCCTAACCCTAACACCCTAACCCTAACCCTAACCCTCATCATCCTCCTTATCTACACAGAGAAACCAAGGGAGTCCCCCTGACAGATCCCATGGACTGTCCGAGGCAGCAGGCTCTGACTGGGAGGTAGAAGTTCTCCTGCCCTGACACCTTCTCAGCACCTCTGACACCAGCAGCTCCTGCACACAGAAGGCTCCTGCTTCGCCCCCAGCACCTCTGCAGGCAGAGCTCAGCTCCAAGCACAGGAACAAGCCCAGCGCCTCCTCCTCACCCATCCCCTGCTCCTACAGCTGGGATGGCACCAGCACATCTCCTGACAGCTTCTCCTCCCTTTAGAGCACGCACCCACCATGTGTTTCAAGGCAACACTAAAACAGGATTGCAAAGTCAAAGAACATGTACCTGGATGCGCAGGGCAGGCACGGGAAATGCAGCCTCCCGAGGGAGGGGTCTCCTCTGCACTGGTTCCTGCAGGGCTCTGGCTCCTTAAATAGCCCACGCTCAGCGTGGGGGCCCCGTCACAATGGGTGTCTCCACAGCGACCGCCAGGGCTTTGTGATGGCTTCAGAACATGCAACTCTGTCTGAGGACAGGTGAGCAGTCAACAGAGAGTTGATGGGTCAGGTTTAAAGGGAGAACAGCCATGGGAGACATTACTGTGGGCATCTGCTAGAGACCACCTGATCAAGAGGACTCTGTGGATGAAGCACTCTACAGACAGATAGGAAGAGCCTCACGCTCGCAGGCCCTTGTTCTCATGGGGGACTTCAACCACCCTGACGTCTGTTGGAGCAATGCTACGGCCCAGCACAAGCAATCCAGGAGGTTCCTCGATTGTGTGGAAGATAACTTCCTTCTGCAAGTAATAGAGGAGCCGACAAGGAGGGGTGCCATGCCAGACCTCATGCTCACCAACAGGGAAGGGCTCATTGGAAATGTGACACTCCAGAGCAGCCTTGGTTGCAGCCATCATGAGATGGTCGAATTTGAGATCCTCAGCACAGTGAGAAGAGCGTGCAGCGAGCTCACTGCCCTGGACTTCAAGAGAGCAGACTTTGGCCTCTTCAGGAACCTGCTTAGGGTACTTTATAACTAAAGGCTACAATGGTGACTTTAGGAATAGAGACAAATATAACCTAACCCTAACCCTAACCCTAACACTAACCCTAAACCCCTAACCCTAACCCTAACCCTAACACTAACCCCTAACCCCTAACCCTAACCCTAACCCTAACCCTAACCCCTAACCCCTAACCCTAACCCTAACCCTAACCCTAACCCCTAACCCTAACCCTAACCCTAACAGTAACCCTAACCCCCTAACCCTAACCCCCTAACCCTAACCCTAACACCCTAACCCTAACCCTAACCCTAACCCTCATCATCCTCCTTATCTACACAGAGAAACCAAGGGAGTCCCCCTGACAGATCCCATGGACTGTCCGAGGCAGCAGGCTCTGACTGGGAGGTAGAAGTTCTCCTGCCCTGACACCTTCTCAGCACCTCTGACACCAGCAGCTCCTGCACACAGAAGGCTCCTGCTTCGCCCCCAGCACCTCTGCAGGCAGAGCTCAGCTCCAAGCACAGGAACAAGCCCAGCGCCTCCTCCTCACCCATCCCCTGCTCCTACAGCTGGGATGGCACCAGCACATCTCCTGACAGCTTCTCCTCCCTTTAGAGCACGCACCCACCATGTGTTTCAAGGCAACACTAAAACAGGATTGCAAAGTCAAAGAACATGTACCTGGATGCGCAGGGCAGCCACGGGAAATGCAGCCTCCCGAGGGAGGGGTCTCCTCTGCACTGGTTCCTGCAGGGCTCTGGCTCCTTAAATAGCCCACGCTCAGCGTGGGGGCCCCGTCACAATGGGTGTCTCCACAGCGACCGCCAGGGCTTTGTGATGGCTTCAGAACATGCAACTCTGTCTGAGGACAGGTGAGCAGTCAACAGAGAGTTGATGGGTCAGGTTTAAAGGGAGAACAGCCATGGGAGACATTACTGTGGGCATCTGCTAGAGACCACCTGATCAAGAGGACTCTGTGGATGAAGCACTCTACAGACAGATAGGAAGAGCCTCACGCTCGCAGGCCCTTGTTCTCATGGGGGACTTCAACCACCCTGACGTCTGTTGGAGCAATGCTACGGCCCAGCACAAGCAATCCAGGAGGTTCCTCGATTGTGTGGAAGATAACTTCCTTCTGCAAGTAATAGAGGAGCCGACAAGGAGGGGTGCCATGCCAGACCTCATGCTCACCAACAGGGAAGGGCTCATTGGAAATGTGACACTCCAGAGCAGCCTTGGTTGCAGCGATCATGAGATGGTCGAATTTGAGATCCTCAGCACAGTGAGAAGAGCGTGCAGCGAGCTCACTGCCCTGGACTTCAAGAGAGCAGACTTTGGCCTCTTCAGGAACCTGCTTAGGGTACTTTATAACTAAAGGCTACAATGGTGACTTTAGGAATAGAGACAAATATAACCTAACCCTAACCCTAACCCTAACACTAACCCTAAACCCCTAACCCTAACCCTAACCCTAACACTAACCCCTAACCCCTAACCCTAACCCTAACCCTAACCCTAACCCCTAACCCCTAACCCTAACCCTAACCCTAACCCCTAACCCTAACCCTAACAGTAACCCTAACCCCCTAACCCTAACCCCCTAACCCTAACCCTAACACCCTAACCCTAACCCTAACCCTAACCCTCATCATCCTCCTTATCTACACAGAGAAACCAAGGGAGTCCCCCTGACAGATCCCATGGACTGTCCGAGGCAGCAGGCTCTGACTGGGAGGTAGAAGTTCTCCTGCCCTGACACCTTCTCAGCACCTCTGACACCAGCAGCTCCTGCACACAGAAGGCTCCTGCTTCGCCCCCAGCACCTCTGCAGGCAGAGCTCAGCTCCAAGCACAGGAACAAGCCCAGCGCCTCCTCCTCACCCATCCCCTGCTCCTACAGCTGGGATGGCACCAGCACATCTCCTGACAGCTTCTCCTCCCTTTAGAGCACGCACCCACCATGTGTTTCAAGGCAACACTAAAACAGGATTGCAAAGTCAAAGAACATGTACCTGGATGCGCAGGGCAGCCACGGGAAATGCAGCCTCCCGAGGGAGGGGTCTCCTCTGCACTGGTTCCTGCAGGGCTCTGGCTCCTTAAATAGCCCACGCTCAGCGTGGGGGCCCCGTCACAATGGGTGTCTCCACAGCGACCGCCAGGGCTTTGTGATGGCTTCAGAACATGCAACTCTGTCTGAGGACAGGTGAGCAGTCAACAGAGAGTTGATGGGTCAGGTTTAAAGGGAGAACAGCCATGGGAGACATTACTGTGGGCATCTGCTAGAGACCACCTGATCAAGAGGACTCTGTGGATGAAGCACTCTACAGACAGATAGGAAGAGCCTCACGCTCGCAGGCCCTTGTTCTCATGGGGGACTTCAACCACCCTGACGTCTGTTGGAGCAATGCTACGGCCCAGCACAAGCAATCCAGGAGGTTCCTCGATTGTGTGGAAGATAACTTCCTTCTGCAAGTAATAGAGGAGCCGACAAGGAGGGGTGCCATGCCAGACCTCATGCTCACCAACAGGGAAGGGCTCATTGGAAATGTGACACTCCAGAGCAGCCTTGGTTGCAGCCATCATGAGATGGTCGAATTTGAGATCCTCAGCACAGTGAGAAGAGCGTGCAGCGAGCTCACTGCCCTGGACTTCAAGAGAGCAGACTTTGGCCTCTTCAGGAACCTGCTTAGGGTACTTTATAACTAAAGGCTACAATGGTGACTTTAGGAATAGAGACAAATATAACCTAACCCTAACCCTAACCCTAACACTAACCCTAAACCCCTAACCCTAACCCTAACCCTAACACTAACCCCTAACCCCTAACCCTAACCCTAACCCTAACCCTAACCCCTAACCCCTAACCCTAACCCTAACCCCTAACCCTAACCCTAACAGTAACCCTAACCCCCTAACCCTAACCCCCTAACCCTAACCCTAACACCCTAACCCTAACCCTAACCCTAACCCTCATCATCCTCCTTATCTACACAGAGAAACCAAGGGAGTCCCCCTGACAGATCCCATGGACTGTCCGAGGCAGCAGGCTCTGACTGGGAGGTAGAAGTTCTCCTGCCCTGACACCTTCTCAGCACCTCTGACACCAGCAGCTCCTGCACACAGAAGGCTCCTGCTTCGCCCCCAGCACCTCTGCAGGCAGAGCTCAGCTCCAAGCACAGGAACAAGCCCAGCGCCTCCTCCTCACCCATCCCCTGCTCCTACAGCTGGGATGGCACCAGCACATCTCCTGACAGCTTCTCCTCCCTTTAGAGCACGCACCCACCATGTGTTTCAAGGCAACACTAAAACAGGATTGCAAAGTCAAAGAACATGTACCTGGATGCGCAGGGCAGCCACGGGAAATGCAGCCTCTCGAGGGAGGGGTCTCCTCTGCACTGGTTCCTGCAGGGCTCTGGCTCCTTAAATAGCCCACGCTCAGCGTGGGGGCCCCGTCACAATGGGTGTCTCCACAGCGACCGCCAGGGCTTTGTGATGGCTTCAGAACATGCAACTCTGTCTGAGGACAGGTGAGCAGTCAACAGAGAGTTGATGGGTCAGGTTTAAAGGGAGAACAGCCATGGGAGACATTACTGTGGGCATCTGCTAGAGACCACCTGATCAAGAGGACTCTGTGGATGAAGCACTCTACAGACAGATAGGAAGAGCCTCACGCTCGCAGGCCCTTGTTCTCATGGGGGACTTCAACCACCCTGACGTCTGTTGGAGCAATGCTACGGCCCAGCACAAGCAATCCAGGAGGTTCCTCGATTGTGTGGAAGATAACTTCCTTCTGCAAGTAATAGAGGAGCCGACAAGGAGGGGTGCCATGCCAGACCTCATGCTCACCAACAGGGAAGGGCTCATTGGAAATGTGACACTCCAGAGCAGCCTTGGTTGCAGCGATCATGAGATGGTCGAATTTGAGATCCTCAGCACAGTGAGAAGAGCGTGCAGCGAGCTCACTGCCCTGGACTTCAAGAGAGCAGACTTTGGCCTCTTCAGGAACCTGCTTAGGGTACTTTATAACTAAAGGCTACAATGGTGACTTTAGGAATAGAGACAAATATAACCTAACCCTAACCCTAACCCTAACACTAACCCTAAACCCCTAACCCTAACCCTAACCCTAACACTAACCCCTAACCCCTAACCCTAACCCTAACCCTAACCCTAACCCCTAACCCCTAACCCTAACCCTAACCCTAACCCTAACCCCTAACCCTAACCCTAACAGTAACCCTAACCCCCTAACCCTAACCCCCTAACCCTAACCCTAACACCCTAACCCTAACCCTAACCCTAACCCTCATCATCCTCCTTATCTACACAGAGAAACCAAGGGAGTCCCCCTGACAGATCCCATGGACTGTCCGAGGCAGCAGGCTCTGACTGGGAGGTAGAAGTTCTCCTGCCCTGACACCTTCTCAGCACCTCTGACACCAGCAGCTCCTGCACACAGAAGGCTCCTGCTTCGCCCCCAGCACCTCTGCAGGCAGAGCTCAGCTCCAAGCACAGGAACAAGCCCAGCGCCTCCTCCTCACCCATCCCCTGCTCCTACAGCTGGGATGGCACCAGCACATCTCCTGACAGCTTCTCCTCCCTTTAGAGCACGCACCCACCATGTGTTTCAAGGCAACACTAAAACAGGATTGCAAAGTCAAAGAACATGTACCTGGATGCGCAGGGCAGCCACGGGAAATGCAGCCTCCCGAGGGAGGGGTCTCCTCTGCACTGGTTCCTGCAGGGCTCTGGCTCCTTAAATAGCCCACGCTCAGCGTGGGGGCCCCGTCACAATGGGTGTCTCCACAGCGACCGCCAGGGCTTTGTGATGGCTTCAGAACATGCAACTCTGTCTGAGGACAGGTGAGCAGTCAACAGAGAGTTGATGGGTCAGGTTTAAAGGGAGAACAGCCATGGGAGACATTACTGTGGGCATCTGCTAGAGACCACCTGATCAAGAGGACTCTGTGGATGAAGCACTCTACAGACAGATAGGAAGAGCCTCACGCTCGCAGGCCCTTGTTCTCATGGGGGACTTCAACCACCCTGACGTCTGTTGGAGCAATGCTACGGCCCAGCACAAGCAATCCAGGAGGTTCCTCGATTGTGTGGAAGATAACTTCCTTCTGCAAGTAATAGAGGAGCCGACAAGGAGGGGTGCCATGCCAGACCTCATGCTCACCAACAGGGAAGGGCTCATTGGAAATGTGACACTCCAGAGCAGCCTTGGTTGCAGCGATCATGAGATGGTCGAATTTGAGATCCTCAGCACAGTGAGAAGAGCGTGCAGCGAGCTCACTGCCCTGGACTTCAAGAGAGCAGACTTTGGCCTCTTCAGGAACCTGCTTAGGGTACTTTATAACTAAAGGCTACAATGGTGACTTTAGGAATAGAGACAAATATAACCTAACCCTAACCCTAACCCTAACACTAACCCTAAACCCCTAACCCTAACCCTAACCCTAACACTAACCCCTAACCCCTAACCCTAACCCTAACCCTAACCCCTAACCCCTAACCCTAACCCTAACCCTAACCCTAACCCCTAACCCTAACCCTAACAGTAACCCTAACCCCCTAACCCTAACCCCCTAACCCTAACCCTAACACCCTAACCCTAACCCTAACCCTAACCCTCATCATCCTCCTTATCTACACAGAGAAACCAAGGGAGTCCCCCTGACAGATCCCATGGACTGTCCGAGGCAGCAGGCTCTGACTGGGAGGTAGAAGTTCTCCTGCCCTGACACCTTCTCAGCACCTCTGACACCAGCAGCTCCTGCACACAGAAGGCTCCTGCTTCGCCCCCAGCACCTCTGCAGGCAGAGCTCAGCTCCAAGCACAGGAACAAGCCCAGCGCCTCCTCCTCACCCATCCCCTGCTCCTACAGCTGGGATGGCACCAGCACATCTCCTGACAGCTTCTCCTCCCTTTAGAGCACGCACCCACCATGTGTTTCAAGGCAACACTAAAACAGGATTGCAAAGTCAAAGAACATGTACCTGGATGCGCAGGGCAGCCACGGGAAATGCAGCCTCCCGAGGGAGGGGTCTCCTCTGCACTGGTTCCTGCAGGGCTCTGGCTCCTTAAATAGCCCACGCTCAGCGTGGGGGCCCCGTCACAATGGGTGTCTCCACAGCGACCGCCAGGGCTTTGTGATGGCTTCAGAACATGCAACTCTGTCTGAGGACAGGTGAGCAGTCAACAGAGAGTTGATGGGTCAGGTTTAAAGGGAGAACAGCCATGGGAGACATTACTGTGGGCATCTGCTAGAGACCACCTGATCAAGAGGACTCTGTGGATGAAGCACTCTACAGACAGATAGGAAGAGCCTCACGCTCGCAGGCCCTTGTTCTCATGGGGGACTTCAACCACCCTGACGTCTGTTGGAGCAATGCTACGGCCCAGCACAAGCAATCCAGGAGGTTCCTCGATTGTGTGGAAGATAACTTCCTTCTGCAAGTAATAGAGGAGCCGACAAGGAGGGGTGCCATGCCAGACCTCATGCTCACCAACAGGGAAGGGCTCATTGGAAATGTGACACTCCAGAGCAGCCTTGGTTGCAGCCATCATGAGATGGTCGAATTTGAGATCCTCAGCACAGTGAGAAGAGCGTGCAGCGAGCTCACTGCCCTGGACTTCAAGAGAGCAGACTTTGGCCTCTTCAGGAACCTGCTTAGGGTACTTTATAACTAAAGGCTACAATGGTGACTTTAGGAATAGAGACAAATATAACCTAACCCTAACCCTAACCCTAACACTAACCCTAAACCCCTAACCCTAACCCTAACCCTAACACTAACCCCTAACCCCTAACCCTAACCCTAACCCTAACCCTAACCCCTAACCCCTAACCCTAACCCTAACCCTAACCCTAACCCCTAACCCTAACAGTAACCCTAACCCCCTAACCCTAACCCCCTAACCCTAACCCTAACACCCTAACCCTAACCCTAACCCTAACCCTCATCATCCTCCTTATCTACACAGAGAAACCAAGGGAGTCCCCCTGACAGATCCCATGGACTGTCCGAGGCAGCAGGCTCTGACTGGGAGGTAGAAGTTCTCCTGCCCTGACACCTTCTCAGCACCTCTGACACCAGCAGCTCCTGCACACAGAAGGCTCCTGCTTCGCCCCCAGCACCTCTGCAGGCAGAGCTCAGCTCCAAGCACAGGAACAAGCCCAGCGCCTCCTCCTCACCCATCCCCTGCTCCTACAGCTGGGATGGCACCAGCACATCTCCTGACAGCTTCTCCTCCCTTTAGAGCACGCACCCACCATGTGTTTCAAGGCAACACTAAAACAGGATTGCAAAGTCAAAGAACATGTACCTGGATGCGCAGGGCAGGCACGGGAAATGCAGCCTCCCGAGGGAGGGGTCTCCTCTGCACTGGTTCCTGCAGGGCTCTGGCTCCTTAAATAGCCCACGCTCAGCGTGGGGGCCCCGTCACAATGGGTGTCTCCACAGCGACCGCCAGGGCTTTGTGATGGCTTCAGAACATGCAACTCTGTCTGAGGACAGGTGAGCAGTCAACAGAGAGTTGATGGGTCAGGTTTAAAGGGAGAACAGCCATGGGAGACATTACTGTGGGCATCTGCTAGAGACCACCTGATCAAGAGGACTCTGTGGATGAAGCACTCTACAGACAGATAGGAAGAGCCTCACGCTCGCAGGCCCTTGTTCTCATGGGGGACTTCAACCACCCTGACGTCTGTTGGAGCAATGCTACGGCCCAGCACAAGCAATCCAGGAGGTTCCTCGATTGTGTGGAAGATAACTTCCTTCTGCAAGTAATAGAGGAGCCGACAAGGAGGGGTGCCATGCCAGACCTCATGCTCACCAACAGGGAAGGGCTCATTGGAAATGTGACACTCCAGAGCAGCCTTGGTTGCAGCGATCATGAGATGGTCGAATTTGAGATCCTCAGCACAGTGAGAAGAGCGTGCAGCGAGCTCACTGCCCTGGACTTCAAGAGAGCAGACTTTGGCCTCTTCAGGAACCTGCTTAGGGTACTTTATAACTAAAGGCTACAATGGTGACTTTAGGAATAGAGACAAATATAACCTAACCCTAACCCTAACCCTAACACTAACCCTAAACCCCTAACCCTAACCCTAACCCTAACACTAACCCCTAACCCCTAACCCTAACCCTAACCCTAACCCTAACCCCTAACCCCTAACCCTAACCCTAACCCTAACCCTAACCCCTAACCCTAACCCTAACAGTAACCCTAACCCCCTAACCCTAACCCCCTAACCCTAACCCTAACACCCTAACCCTAACCCTAACCCTAACCCTCATCATCCTCCTTATCTACACAGAGAAACCAAGGGAGTCCCCCTGAGAGATCCCATGGACTGTCCGAGGCAGCAGGCTCTGACTGGGAGGTAGAAGTTCTCCTGCCCTGACACCTTCTCAGCACCTCTGACACCAGCAGCTCCTGCACACAGAAGGCTCCTGCTTCGCCCCCAGCACCTCTGCAGGCAGAGCTCAGCTCCAAGCACAGGAACAAGCCCAGCGCCTCCTCCTCACCCATCCCCTGCTCCTACAGCTGGGATGGCACCAGCACATCTCCTGACAGCTTCTCCTCCCTTTAGAGCACGCACCCACCATGTGTTTCAAGGCAACACTAAAACAGGATTGCAAAGTCAAAGAACATGTACCTGGATGCGCAGGGCAGCCACGGGAAATGCAGCCTCCCGAGGGAGGGGTCTCCTCTGCACTGGTTCCTGCAGGGCTCTGGCTCCTTAAATAGCCCACGCTCAGCGTGGGGGCCCCGTCACAATGGGTGTCTCCACAGCGACCGCCAGGGCTTTGTGATGGCTTCAGAACATGCAACTCTGTCTGAGGACAGGTGAGCAGTCAACAGAGAGTTGATGGGTCAGGTTTAAAGGGAGAACAGCCATGGGAGACATTACTGTGGGCATCTGCTAGAGACCACCTGATCAAGAGGACTCTGTGGATGAAGCACTCTACAGACAGATAGGAAGAGCCTCACGCTCGCAGGCCCTTGTTCTCATGGGGGACTTCAACCACCCTGACGTCTGTTGGAGCAATGCTACGGCCCAGCACAAGCAATCCAGGAGGTTCCTCGATTGTGTGGAAGATAACTTCCTTCTGCAAGTAATAGAGGAGCCGACAAGGAGGGGTGCCATGCCAGACCTCATGCTCACCAACAGGGAAGGGCTCATTGGAAATGTGACACTCCAGAGCAGCCTTGGTTGCAGCCATCATGAGATGGTCGAATTTGAGATCCTCAGCACAGTGAGAAGAGCGTGCAGCGAGCTCACTGCCCTGGACTTCAAGAGAGCAGACTTTGGCCTCTTCAGGAACCTGCTTAGGGTACTTTATAACTAAAGGCTACAATGGTGACTTTAGGAATAGAGACAAATATAACCTAACCCTAACCCTAACCCTAACACTAACCCTAAACCCCTAACCCTAACCCTAACCCTAACACTAACCCCTAACCCCTAACCCTAACCCTAACCCTAACCCCTAACCCCTAACCCTAACCCTAACCCTAACCCCTAACCCTAACCCTAACAGTAACCCTAACCCCCTAACCCTAACCCCCTAACCCTAACCCTAACACCCTAACCCTAACCCTAACCCTAACCCTCATCATCCTCCTTATCTACACAGAGAAACCAAGGGAGTCCCCCTGACAGATCCCATGGACTGTCCGAGGCAGCAGGCTCTGACTGGGAGGTAGAAGTTCTCCTGCCCTGACACCTTCTCAGCACCTCTGACACCAGCAGCTCCTGCACACAGAAGGCTCCTGCTTCGCCCCCAGCACCTCTGCAGGCAGAGCTCAGCTCCAAGCACAGGAACAAGCCCAGCGCCTCCTCCTCACCCATCCCCTGCTCCTACAGCTGGGATGGCACCAGCACATCTCCTGACAGCTTCTCCTCCCTTTAGAGCACGCACCCACCATGTGTTTCAAGGCAACACTAAAACAGGATTGCAAAGTCAAAGAACATGTACCTGGATGCGCAGGGCAGCCACGGGAAATGCAGCCTCCCGAGGGAGGGGTCTCCTCTGCACTGGTTCCTGCAGGGCTCTGGCTCCTTAAATAGCCCACGCTCAGCGTGGGGGCCCCGTCACAATGGGTGTCTCCACAGCGACCGCCAGGGCTTTGTGATGGCTTCAGAACATGCAACTCTGTCTGAGGACAGGTGAGCAGTCAACAGAGAGTTGATGGGTCAGGTTTAAAGGGAGAACAGCCATGGGAGACATTACTGTGGGCATCTGCTAGAGACCACCTGATCAAGAGGACTCTGTGGATGAAGCACTCTACAGACAGATAGGAAGAGCCTCACGCTCGCAGGCCCTTGTTCTCATGGGGGACTTCAACCACCCTGACGTCTGTTGGAGCAATGCTACGGCCCAGCACAAGCAATCCAGGAGGTTCCTCGATTGTGTGGAAGATAACTTCCTTCTGCAAGTAATAGAGGAGCCGACAAGGAGGGGTGCCATGCCAGACCTCATGCTCACCAACAGGGAAGGGCTCATTGGAAATGTGACACTCCAGAGCAGCCTTGGTTGCAGCCATCATGAGATGGTCGAATTTGAGATCCTCAGCACAGTGAGAAGAGCGTGCAGCGAGCTCACTGCCCTGGACTTCAAGAGAGCAGACTTTGGCCTCTTCAGGAACCTGCTTAGGGTACTTTATAACTAAAGGCTACAATGGTGACTTTAGGAATAGAGACAAATATAACCTAACCCTAACCCTAACCCTAACACTAACCCTAAACCCCTAACCCTAACCCTAACCCTAACACTAACCCCTAACCCCTAACCCTAACCCTAACCCTAACCCTAACCCCTAACCCCTAACCCTAACCCTAACCCTAACCCTAACCCCTAACCCTAACAGTAACCCTAACCCCCTAACCCTAACCCCCTAACCCTAACCCTAACACCCTAACCCTAACCCTAACCCTAACCCTCATCATCCTCCTTATCTACACAGAGAAACCAAGGGAGTCCCCCTGACAGATCCCATGGACTGTCCGAGGCAGCAGGCTCTGACTGGGAGGTAGAAGTTCTCCTGCCCTGACACCTTCTCAGCACCTCTGACACCAGCAGCTCCTGCACACAGAAGGCTCCTGCTTCGCCCCCAGCACCTCTGCAGGCAGAGCTCAGCTCCAAGCACAGGAACAAGCCCAGCGCCTCCTCCTCACCCATCCCCTGCTCCTACAGCTGGGATGGCACCAGCACATCTCCTGACAGCTTCTCCTCCCTTTAGAGCACGCACCCACCATGTGTTTCAAGGCAACACTAAAACAGGATTGCAAAGTCAAAGAACATGTACCTGGATGCGCAGGGCAGCCACGGGAAATGCAGCCTCCCGAGGGAGGGGTCTCCTCTGCACTGGTTCCTGCAGGGCTCTGGCTCCTTAAATAGCCCACGCTCAGCGTGGGGGCCCCGTCACAATGGGTGTCTCCACAGCGACCGCCAGGGCTTTGTGATGGCTTCAGAACATGCAACTCTGTCTGAGGACAGGTGAGCAGTCAACAGAGAGTTGATGGGTCAGGTTTAAAGGGAGAACAGCCATGGGAGACATTACTGTGGGCATCTGCTAGAGACCACCTGATCAAGAGGACTCTGTGGATGAAGCACTCTACAGACAGATAGGAAGAGCCTCACGCTCGCAGGCCCTTGTTCTCATGGGGGACTTCAACCACCCTGACGTCTGTTGGAGCAATGCTACGGCCCAGCACAAGCAATCCAGGAGGTTCCTCGATTGTGTGGAAGATAACTTCCTTCTGCAAGTAATAGAGGAGCCGACAAGGAGGGGTGCCATGCCAGACCTCATGCTCACCAACAGGGAAGGGCTCATTGGAAATGTGACACTCCAGAGCAGCCTTGGTTGCAGCGATCATGAGATGGTCGAATTTGAGATCCTCAGCACAGTGAGAAGAGCGTGCAGCGAGCTCACTGCCCTGGACTTCAAGAGAGCAGACTTTGGCCTCTTCAGGAACCTGCTTAGGGTACTTTATAACTAAAGGCTACAATGGTGACTTTAGGAATAGAGACAAATATAACCTAACCCTAACCCTAACCCTAACACTAACCCTAAACCCCTAACCCTAACCCTAACCCTAACACTAACCCCTAACCCCTAACCCTAACCCTAACCCTAACCCTAACCCCTAACCCCTAACCCTAACCCTAACCCTAACCCTAACCCCTAACCCTAACCCTAACAGTAACCCTAACCCCCTAACCCTAACCCCCTAACCCTAACCCCCTAACCCTAACCCTAACACCCTAACCCTAACCCTAACCCTAACCCTCATCATCCTCCTTATCTACACAGAGAAACCAAGGGAGTCCCCCTGACAGATCCCATGGACTGTCCGAGGCAGCAGGCTCTGACTGGGAGGTAGAAGTTCTCCTGCCCTGACACCTTCTCAGCACCTCTGACACCAGCAGCTCCTGCACACAGAAGGCTCCTGCTTCGCCCCCAGCACCTCTGCAGGCAGAGCTCAGCTCCAAGCACAGGAACAAGCCCAGCGCCTCCTCCTCACCCATCCCCTGCTCCTACAGCTGGGATGGCACCAGCACATCTCCTGACAGCTTCTCCTCCCTTTAGAGCACGCACCCACCATGTGTTTCAAGGCAACACTAAAACAGGATTGCAAAGTCAAAGAACATGTACCTGGATGTGCAGGGCAGCCACGGGAAATGCAGCCTCCCGAGGGAGGGGTCTCCTCTGCACTGGTTCCTGCAGGGCTCTGGCTCCTTAAATAGCCCACGCTCAGCGTGGGGGCCCCGTCACAATGGGTGTCTCCACAGCGACCGCCAGGGCTTTGTGATGGCTTCAGAACATGCAACTCTGTCTGAGGACAGGTGAGCAGTCAACAGAGAGTTGATGGGTCAGGTTTAAAGGGAGAACAGCCATGGGAGACATTACTGTGGGCATCTGCTAGAGACCACCTGATCAAGAGGACTCTGTGGATGAAGCACTCTACAGACAGATAGGAAGAGCCTCACGCTCGCAGGCCCTTGTTCTCATGGGGGACTTCAACCACCCTGACGTCTGTTGGAGCAATGCTACGGCCCAGCACAAGCAATCCAGGAGGTTCCTCGATTGTGTGGAAGATAACTTCCTTCTGCAAGTAATAGAGGAGCCGACAAGGAGGGGTGCCATGCCAGACCTCATGCTCACCAACAGGGAAGGGCTCATTGGAAATGTGACACTCCAGAGCAGCCTTGGTTGCAGCGATCATGAGATGGTCGAATTTGAGATCCTCAGCACAGTGAGAAGAGCGTGCAGCGAGCTCACTGCCCTGGACTTCAAGAGAGCAGACTTTGGCCTCTTCAGGAACCTGCTTAGGGTACTTTATAACTAAAGGCTACAATGGTGACTTTAGGAATAGAGACAAATATAACCTAACCCTAACCCTAACCCTAACACTAACCCTAAACCCCTAACCCTAACCCTAACCCTAACACTAACCCCTAACCCCTAACCCTAACCCTAACCCTAACCCTAACCCCTAACCCCTAACCCTAACCCTAACCCTAACCCTAACCCCTAACCCTAACAGTAACCCTAACCCCCTAACCCTAACCCCCTAACCCTAACCCTAACCCTAACACCCTAACCCTAACCCTAACCCTAACCCTCATCATCCTCCTTATCTACACAGAGAAACCAAGGGAGTCCCCCTGAGAGATCCCATGGACTGTCCGAGGCAGCAGGCTCTGACTGGGAGGTAGAAGTTCTCCTGCCCTGACACCTTCTCAGCACCTCTGACACCAGCAGCTCCTGCACACAGAAGGCTCCTGCTTCGCCCCCAGCACCTCTGCAGGCAGAGCTCAGCTCCAAGCACAGGAACAAGCCCAGCGCCTCCTCCTCACCCATCCCCTGCTCCTACAGCTGGGATGGCACCAGCACATCTCCTGACAGCTTCTCCTCCCTTTAGAGCACGCACCCACCATGTGTTTCAAGGCAACACTAAAACAGGATTGCAAAGTCAAAGAACATGTACCTGGATGCGCAGGGCAGCCACGGGAAATGCAGCCTCCCGAGGGAGGGGTCTCCTCTGCACTGGTTCCTGCAGGGCTCTGGCTCCTTAAATAGCCCACGCTCAGCGTGGGGGCCCCGTCACAATGGGTGTCTCCACAGCGACCGCCAGGGCTTTGTGATGGCTTCAGAACATGCAACTCTGTCTGAGGACAGGTGAGCAGTCAACAGAGAGTTGATGGGTCAGGTTTAAAGGGAGAACAGCCATGGGAGACATTACTGTGGGCATCTGCTAGAGACCACCTGATCAAGAGGACTCTGTGGATGAAGCACTCTACAGACAGATAGGAAGAGCCTCACGCTCGCAGGCCCTTGTTCTCATGGGGGACTTCAACCACCCTGACGTCTGTTGGAGCAATGCTACGGCCCAGCACAAGCAATCCAGGAGGTTCCTCGATTGTGTGGAAGATAACTTCCTTCTGCAAGTAATAGAGGAGCCGACAAGGAGGGGTGCCATGCCAGACCTCATGCTCACCAACAGGGAAGGGCTCATTGGAAATGTGACACTCCAGAGCAGCCTTGGTTGCAGCCATCATGAGATGGTCGAATTTGAGATCCTCAGCACAGTGAGAAGAGCGTGCAGCGAGCTCACTGCCCTGGACTTCAAGAGAGCAGACTTTGGCCTCTTCAGGAACCTGCTTAGGGTACTTTATAACTAAAGGCTACAATGGTGACTTTAGGAATAGAGACAAATATAACCTAACCCTAACCCTAACCCTAACACTAACCCTAAACCCCTAACCCTAACCCTAACCCTAACACTAACCCCTAACCCCTAACCCTAACCCTAACCCTAACCCCTAACCCCTAACCCCTAACCCTAACCCTAACCCTAACCCCTAACCCTAACCCTAACAGTAACCCTAACCCCCTAACCCTAACCCCCTAACCCTAACCCTAACACCCTAACCCTAACCCTAACCCTAACCCTCATCATCCTCCTTATCTACACAGAGAAACCAAGGGAGTCCCCCTGACAGATCCCATGGACTGTCCGAGGCAGCAGGCTCTGACTGGGAGGTAGAAGTTCTCCTGCCCTGACACCTTCTCAGCACCTCTGACACCAGCAGCTCCTGCACACAGAAGGCTCCTGCTTCGCCCCCAGCACCTCTGCAGGCAGAGCTCAGCTCCAAGCACAGGAACAAGCCCAGCGCCTCCTCCTCACCCATCCCCTGCTCCTACAGCTGGGATGGCACCAGCACATCTCCTGACAGCTTCTCCTCCCTTTAGAGCACGCACCCACCATGTGTTTCAAGGCAACACTAAAACAGGATTGCAAAGTCAAAGAACATGTACCTGGATGCGCAGGGCAGCCACGGGAAATGCAGCCTCCCGAGGGAGGGGTCTCCTCTGCACTGGTTCCTGCAGGGCTCTGGCTCCTTAAATAGCCCACGCTCAGCGTGGGGGCCCCGTCACAATGGGTGTCTCCACAGCGACCGCCAGGGCTTTGTGATGGCTTCAGAACATGCAACTCTGTCTGAGGACAGGTGAGCAGTCAACAGAGAGTTGATGGGTCAGGTTTAAAGGGAGAACAGCCATGGGAGACATTACTGTGGGCATCTGCTAGAGACCACCTGATCAAGAGGACTCTGTGGATGAAGCACTCTACAGACAGATAGGAAGAGCCTCACGCTCGCAGGCCCTTGTTCTCATGGGGGACTTCAACCACCCTGACGTCTGTTGGAGCAATGCTACGGCCCAGCACAAGCAATCCAGGAGGTTCCTCGATTGTGTGGAAGATAACTTCCTTCTGCAAGTAATAGAGGAGCCGACAAGGAGGGGTGCCATGCCAGACCTCATGCTCACCAACAGGGAAGGGCTCATTGGAAATGTGACACTCCAGAGCAGCCTTGGTTGCAGCGATCATGAGATGGTCGAATTTGAGATCCTCAGCACAGTGAGAAGAGCGTGCAGCGAGCTCACTGCCCTGGACTTCAAGAGAGCAGACTTTGGCCTCTTCAGGAACCTGCTTAGGGTACTTTATAACTAAAGGCTACAATGGTGACTTTAGGAATAGAGACAAATATAACCTAACCCTAACCCTAACCCTAACACTAACCCTAAACCCCTAACCCTAACCCTAACCCTAACACTAACCCCTAACCCCTAACCCTAACCCTAACCCTAACCCTAACCCCTAACCCCTAACCCTAACCCTAACCCTAACCCTAACCCCTAACCCTAACAGTAACCCTAACCCCCTAACCCTAACCCCCTAACCCTAACCCTAACCCTAACACCCTAACCCTAACCCTAACCCTAACCCTCATCATCCTCCTTATCTACACAGAGAAACCAAGGGAGTCCCCCTGACAGATCCCATGGACTGTCCGAGGCAGCAGGCTCTGACTGGGAGGTAGAAGTTCTCCTGCCCTGACACCTTCTCAGCACCTCTGACACCAGCAGCTCCTGCACACAGAAGGCTCCTGCTTCGCCCCCAGCACCTCTGCAGGCAGAGCTCAGCTCCAAGCACAGGAACAAGCCCAGCGCCTCCTCCTCACCCATCCCCTGCTCCTACAGCTGGGATGGCACCAGCACATCTCCTGACAGCTTCTCCTCCCTTTAGAGCACGCACCCACCATGTGTTTCAAGGCAACACTAAAACAGGATTGCAAAGTCAAAGAACATGTACCTGGATGCGCAGGGCAGCCACGGGAAATGCAGCCTCCCGAGGGAGGGGTCTCCTCTGCACTGGTTCCTGCAGGGCTCTGGCTCCTTAAATAGCCCACGCTCAGCGTGGGGGCCCCGTCACAATGGGTGTCTCCACAGCGACCGCCAGGGCTTTGTGATGGCTTCAGAACATGCAACTCTGTCTGAGGACAGGTGAGCAGTCAACAGAGAGTTGATGGGTCAGGTTTAAAGGGAGAACAGCCATGGGAGACATTACTGTGGGCATCTGCTAGAGACCACCTGATCAAGAGGACTCTGTGGATGAAGCACTCTACAGACAGATAGGAAGAGCCTCACGCTCGCAGGCCCTTGTTCTCATGGGGGACTTCAACCACCCTGACGTCTGTTGGAGCAATGCTACGGCCCAGCACAAGCAATCCAGGAGGTTCCTCGATTGTGTGGAAGATAACTTCCTTCTGCAAGTAATAGAGGAGCCGACAAGGAGGGGTGCCATGCCAGACCTCATGCTCACCAACAGGGAAGGGCTCATTGGAAATGTGACACTCCAGAGCAGCCTTGGTTGCAGCCATCATGAGATGGTCGAATTTGAGATCCTCAGCACAGTGAGAAGAGCGTGCAGCGAGCTCACTGCCCTGGACTTCAAGAGAGCAGACTTTGGCCTCTTCAGGAACCTGCTTAGGGTACTTTATAACTAAAGGCTACAATGGTGACTTTAGGAATAGAGACAAATATAACCTAACCCTAACCCTAACCCTAACACTAACCCTAAACCCCTAACCCTAACCCTAACCCTAACACTAACCCCTAACCCCTAACCCTAACCCTAACCCTAACCCCTAACCCCTAACCCTAACCCTAACCCTAACCCCTAACCCTAACCCTAACAGTAACCCTAACCCCCTAACCCTAACCCCCTAACCCTAACCCTAACACCCTAACCCTAACCCTAACCCTCATCATCCTCCTTATCTACACAGAGAAACCAAGGGAGTCCCCCTGAGAGATCCCATGGACTGTCCGAGGCAGCAGGCTCTGACTGGGAGGTAGAAGTTCTCCTGCCCTGACACCTTCTCAGCACCTCTGACACCAGCAGCTCCTGCACACAGAAGGCTCCTGCTTCGCCCCCAGCACCTCTGCAGGCAGAGCTCAGCTCCAAGCACAGGAACAAGCCCAGCGCCTCCTCCTCACCCATCCCCTGCTCCTACAGCTGGGATGGCACCAGCACATCTCCTGACAGCTTCTCCTCCCTTTAGAGCACGCACCCACCATGTGTTTCAAGGCAACACTAAAACAGGATTGCAAAGTCAAAGAACATGTACCTGGATGCGCAGGGCAGCCACGGGAAATGCAGCCTCCCGAGGGAGGGGTCTCCTCTGCACTGGTTCCTGCAGGGCTCTGGCTCCTTAAATAGCCCACGCTCAGCGTGGGGGCCCCGTCACAATGGGTGTCTCCACAGCGACCGCCAGGGCTTTGTGATGGCTTCAGAACATGCAACTCTGTCTGAGGACAGGTGAGCAGTCAACAGAGAGTTGATGGGTCAGGTTTAAAGGGAGAACAGCCATGGGAGACATTACTGTGGGCATCTGCTAGAGACCACCTGATCAAGAGGACTCTGTGGATGAAGCACTCTACAGACAGATAGGAAGAGCCTCACGCTCGCAGGCCCTTGTTCTCATGGGGGACTTCAACCACCCTGACGTCTGTTGGAGCAATGCTACGGCCCAGCACAAGCAATCCAGGAGGTTCCTCGATTGTGTGGAAGATAACTTCCTTCTGCAAGTAATAGAGGAGCCGACAAGGAGGGGTGCCATGCCAGACCTCATGCTCACCAACAGGGAAGGGCTCATTGGAAATGTGACACTCCAGAGCAGCCTTGGTTGCAGCCATCATGAGATGGTCGAATTTGAGATCCTCAGCACAGTGAGAAGAGCGTGCAGCGAGCTCACTGCCCTGGACTTCAAGAGAGCAGACTTTGGCCTCTTCAGGAACCTGCTTAGGGTACTTTATAACTAAAGGCTACAATGGTGACTTTAGGAATAGAGACAAATATAACCTAACCCTAACCCTAACCCTAACACTAACCCTAAACCCCTAACCCTAACCCTAACCCTAACACTAACCCCTAACCCCTAACCCTAACCCTAACCCTAACCCTAACCCCTAACCCCTAACCCTAACCCTAACCCTAACCCTAACCCCTAACCCTAACCCTAACAGTAACCCTAACCCCCTAACCCTAACCCCCTAACCCTAACCCTAACACCCTAACCCTAACCCTAACCCTAACCCTCATCATCCTCCTTATCTACACAGAGAAACCAAGGGAGTCCCCCTGACAGATCCCATGGACTGTCCGAGGCAGCAGGCTCTGACTGGGAGGTAGAAGTTCTCCTGCCCTGACACCTTCTCAGCACCTCTGACACCAGCAGCTCCTGCACACAGAAGGCTCCTGCTTCGCCCCCAGCACCTCTGCAGGCAGAGCTCAGCTCCAAGCACAGGAACAAGCCCAGCGCCTCCTCCTCACCCATCCCCTGCTCCTACAGCTGGGATGGCACCAGCACATCTCCTGACAGCTTCTCCTCCCTTTAGAGCACGCACCCACCATGTGTTTCAAGGCAACACTAAAACAGGATTGCAAAGTCAAAGAACATGTACCTGGATGCGCAGGGCAGCCACGGGAAATGCAGCCTCCCGAGGGAGGGGTCTCCTCTGCACTGGTTCCTGCAGGGCTCTGGCTCCTTAAATAGCCCACGCTCAGCGTGGGGGCCCCGTCACAATGGGTGTCTCCACAGCGACCGCCAGGGCTTTGTGATGGCTTCAGAACATGCAACTCTGTCTGAGGACAGGTGAGCAGTCAACAGAGAGTTGATGGGTCAGGTTTAAAGGGAGAACAGCCATGGGAGACATTACTGTGGGCATCTGCTAGAGACCACCTGATCAAGAGGACTCTGTGGATGAAGCACTCTACAGACAGATAGGAAGAGCCTCACGCTCGCAGGCCCTTGTTCTCATGGGGGACTTCAACCACCCTGACGTCTGTTGGAGCAATGCTACGGCCCAGCACAAGCAATCCAGGAGGTTCCTCGATTGTGTGGAAGATAACTTCCTTCTGCAAGTAATAGAGGAGCCGACAAGGAGGGGTGCCATGCCAGACCTCATGCTCACCAACAGGGAAGGGCTCATTGGAAATGTGACACTCCAGAGCAGCCTTGGTTGCAGCGATCATGAGATGGTCGAATTTGAGATCCTCAGCACAGTGAGAAGAGCGTGCAGCGAGCTCACTGCCCTGGACTTCAAGAGAGCAGACTTTGGCCTCTTCAGGAACCTGCTTAGGGTACTTTATAACTAAAGGCTACAATGGTGACTTTAGGAATAGAGACAAATATAACCTAACCCTAACCCTAACCCTAACACTAACCCTAAACCCCTAACCCTAACCCTAACCCTAACCCTAACACTAACCCCTAACCCTAACCCTAACCCTAACCCTAACCCCTAACCCCTAACCCTAACCCTAACCCTAACCCCTAACCCTAACCCTAACAGTAACCCTAACCCCCTAACCCTAACCCCCTAACCCTAACCCTAACACCCTAACCCTAACCCTAACCCTAACCCTCATCATCCTCCTTATCTACACAGAGAAACCAAGGGAGTCCCCCTGACAGATCCCATGGACTGTCCGAGGCAGCAGGCTCTGACTGGGAGGTAGAAGTTCTCCTGCCCTGACACCTTCTCAGCACCTCTGACACCAGCAGCTCCTGCACACAGAAGGCTCCTGCTTCGCCCCCAGCACCTCTGCAGGCAGAGCTCAGCTCCAAGCACAGGAACAAGCCCAGCGCCTCCTCCTCACCCATCCCCTGCTCCTACAGCTGGGATGGCACCAGCACATCTCCTGACAGCTTCTCCTCCCTTTAGAGCACGCACCCACCATGTGTTTCAAGGCAACACTAAAACAGGATTGCAAAGTCAAAGAACATGTACCTGGATGCGCAGGGCAGCCACGGGAAATGCAGCCTCCCGAGGGAGGGGTCTCCTCTGCACTGGTTCCTGCAGGGCTCTGGCTCCTTAAATAGCCCACGCTCAGCGTGGGGGCCCCGTCACAATGGGTGTCTCCACAGCGACCGCCAGGGCTTTGTGATGGCTTCAGAACATGCAACTCTGTCTGAGGACAGGTGAGCAGTCAACAGAGAGTTGATGGGTCAGGTTTAAAGGGAGAACAGCCATGGGAGACATTACTGTGGGCATCTGCTAGAGACCACCTGATCAAGAGGACTCTGTGGATGAAGCACTCTACAGACAGATAGGAAGAGCCTCACGCTCGCAGGCCCTTGTTCTCATGGGGGACTTCAACCACCCTGACGTCTGTTGGAGCAATGCTACGGCCCAGCACAAGCAATCCAGGAGGTTCCTCGATTGTGTGGAAGATAACTTCCTTCTGCAAGTAATAGAGGAGCCGACAAGGAGGGGTGCCATGCCAGACCTCATGCTCACCAACAGGGAAGGGCTCATTGGAAATGTGACACTCCAGAGCAGCCTTGGTTGCAGCCATCATGAGATGGTCGAATTTGAGATCCTCAGCACAGTGAGAAGAGCGTGCAGCGAGCTCACTGCCCTGGACTTCAAGAGAGCAGACTTTGGCCTCTTCAGGAACCTGCTTAGGGTACTTTATAACTAAAGGCTACAATGGTGACTTTAGGAATAGAGACAAATATAACCTAACCCTAACCCTAACCCTAACACTAACCCTAAACCCCTAACCCTAACCCTAACCCTAACACTAACCCCTAACCCCTAACCCTAACCCTAACCCTAACCCTAACCCCTAACCCCTAACCCTAACCCTAACCCTAACCCTAACCCCTAACCCTAACCCTAACAGTAACCCTAACCCCCTAACCCTAACCCCCTAACCCTAACCCTAACACCCTAACCCTAACCCTAACCCTAACCCTCATCATCCTCCTTATCTACACAGAGAAACCAAGGGAGTCCCCCTGAGAGATCCCATGGACTGTCCGAGGCAGCAGGCTCTGACTGGGAGGTAGAAGTTCTCCTGCCCTGACACCTTCTCAGCACCTCTGACACCAGCAGCTCCTGCACACAGAAGGCTCCTGCTTCACCCCCAGCACCTCTGCAGGCAGAGCTCAGCTCCAAGCACAGGAACAAGCCCAGCGCCTCCTCCTCACCCATCCCCTGCTCCTACAGCTGGGATGGCACCAGCACATCTCCTGACAGCTTCTCCTCCCTTTAGAGCACGCACCCACCATGTGTTTCAAGGCAACACTAAAACAGGATTGCAAAGTCAAAGAACATGTACCTGGATGCGCAGGGCAGGCACGGGAAATGCAGCCTCCCGAGGGAGGGGTCTCCTCTGCACTGGTTCCTGCAGGGCTCTGGCTCCTTAAATAGCCCACGCTCAGCGTGGGGGCCCCGTCACAATGGGTGTCTCCACAGCGACCGCCAGGGCTTTGTGATGGCTTCAGAACATGCAACTCTGTCTGAGGACAGGTGAGCAGTCAACAGAGAGTTGATGGGTCAGGTTTAAAGGGAGAACAGCCATGGGAGACATTACTGTGGGCATCTGCTAGAGACCACCTGATCAAGAGGACTCTGTGGATGAAGCACTCTACAGACAGATAGGAAGAGCCTCACGCTCGCAGGCCCTTGTTCTCATGGGGGACTTCAACCACCCTGACGTCTGTTGGAGCAATGCTACGGCCCAGCACAAGCAATCCAGGAGGTTCCTCGATTGTGTGGAAGATAACTTCCTTCTGCAAGTAATAGAGGAGCCGACAAGGAGGGGTGCCATGCCAGACCTCATGCTCACCAACAGGGAAGGGCTCATTGGAAATGTGACACTCCAGAGCAGCCTTGGTTGCAGCCATCATGAGATGGTCGAATTTGAGATCCTCAGCACAGTGAGAAGAGCGTGCAGCGAGCTCACTGCCCTGGACTTCAAGAGAGCAGACTTTGGCCTCTTCAGGAACCTGCTTAGGGTACTTTATAACTAAAGGCTACAATGGTGACTTTAGGAATAGAGACAAATATAACCTAACCCTAACCCTAACCCTAACACTAACCCTAAACCCCTAACCCTAACCCTAACCCTAACACTAACCCCTAACCCCTAACCCTAACCCTAACCCTAACCCCTAACCCCTAACCCTAACCCTAACCCTAACCCTAACCCCTAACCCTAACCCTAACAGTAACCCTAACCCCCTAACCCTAACCCCCTAACCCTAACCCTAACACCCTAACCCTAACCCTAACCCTAACCCTCATCATCCTCCTTATCTACACAGAGAAACCAAGGGAGTCCCCCTGACAGATCCCATGGACTGTCCGAGGCAGCAGGCTCTGACTGGGAGGTAGAAGTTCTCCTGCCCTGACACCTTCTCAGCACCTCTGACACCAGCAGCTCCTGCACACAGAAGGCTCCTGCTTCGCCCCCAGCACCTCTGCAGGCAGAGCTCAGCTCCAAGCACAGGAACAAGCCCAGCGCCTCCTCCTCACCCATCCCCTGCTCCTACAGCTGGGATGGCACCAGCACATCTCCTGACAGCTTCTCCTCCCTTTAGAGCACGCACCCACCATGTGTTTCAAGGCAACACTAAAACAGGATTGCAAAGTCAAAGAACATGTACCTGGATGCGCAGGGCAGCCACGGGAAATGCAGCCTCCCGAGGGAGGGGTCTCCTCTGCACTGGTTCCTGCAGGGCTCTGGCTCCTTAAATAGCCCACGCTCAGCGTGGGGGCCCCGTCACAATGGGTGTCTCCACAGCGACCGCCAGGGCTTTGTGATGGCTTCAGAACATGCAACTCTGTCTGAGGACAGGTGAGCAGTCAACAGAGAGTTGATGGGTCAGGTTTAAAGGGAGAACAGCCATGGGAGACATTACTGTGGGCATCTGCTAGAGACCACCTGATCAAGAGGACTCTGTGGATGAAGCACTCTACAGACAGATAGGAAGAGCCTCACGCTCGCAGGCCCTTGTTCTCATGGGGGACTTCAACCACCCTGACGTCTGTTGGAGCAATGCTACGGCCCAGCACAAGCAATCCAGGAGGTTCCTCGATTGTGTGGAAGATAACTTCCTTCTGCAAGTAATAGAGGAGCCGACAAGGAGGGGTGCCATGCCAGACCTCATGCTCACCAACAGGGAAGGGCTCATTGGAAATGTGACACTCCAGAGCAGCCTTGGTTGCAGCGATCATGAGATGGTCGAATTTGAGATCCTCAGCACAGTGAGAAGAGCGTGCAGCGAGCTCACTGCCCTGGACTTCAAGAGAGCAGACTTTGGCCTCTTCAGGAACCTGCTTAGGGTACTTTATAACTAAAGGCTACAATGGTGACTTTAGGAATAGAGACAAATATAACCTAACCCTAACCCTAACACTAACCCTAAACCCCTAACCCTAACCCTAACCCTAACACTAACCCCTAACCCCTAACCCTAACCCTAACCCTAACCCCTAACCCTAACCCTAACCCTAACCCTAACCCCTAACCCTAACAGTAACCCTAACCCCCTAACCCTAACCCCCTAACCCTAACCCTAACACCCTAACCCTAACCCTAACCCTAACCCTCATCATCCTCCTTATCTACACAGAGAAACCAAGGGAGTCCCCCTGACAGATCCCATGGACTGTCCGAGGCAGCAGGCTCTGACTGGGAGGTAGAAGTTCTCCTGCCCTGACACCTTCTCAGCACCTCTGACACCAGCAGCTCCTGCACACAGAAGGCTCCTGCTTCGCCCCCAGCACCTCTGCAGGCAGAGCTCAGCTCCAAGCACAGGAACAAGCCCAGCGCCTCCTCCTCACCCATCCCCTGCTCCTACAGCTGGGATGGCACCAGCACATCTCCTGACAGCTTCTCCTCCCTTTAGAGCACGCACCCACCATGTGTTTCAAGGCAACACTAAAACAGGATTGCAAAGTCAAAGAACATGTACCTGGATGCGCAGGGCAGCCACGGGAAATGCAGCCTCCCGAGGGAGGGGTCTCCTCTGCACTGGTTCCTGCAGGGCTCTGGCTCCTTAAATAGCCCACGCTCAGCGTGGGGGCCCCGTCACAATGGGTGTCTCCACAGCGACCGCCAGGGCTTTGTGATGGCTTCAGAACATGCAACTCTGTCTGAGGACAGGTGAGCAGTCAACAGAGAGTTGATGGGTCAGGTTTAAAGGGAGAACAGCCATGGGAGACATTACTGTGGGCATCTGCTAGAGACCACCTGATCAAGAGGACTCTGTGGATGAAGCACTCTACAGACAGATAGGAAGAGCCTCACGCTCGCAGGCCCTTGTTCTCATGGGGGACTTCAACCACCCTGACGTCTGTTGGAGCAATGCTACGGCCCAGCACAAGCAATCCAGGAGGTTCCTCGATTGTGTGGAAGATAACTTCCTTCTGCAAGTAATAGAGGAGCCGACAAGGAGGGGTGCCATGCCAGACCTCATGCTCACCAACAGGGAAGGGCTCATTGGAAATGTGACACTCCAGAGCAGCCTTGGTTGCAGCCATCATGAGATGGTCGAATTTGAGATCCTCAGCACAGTGAGAAGAGCGTGCAGCGAGCTCACTGCCCTGGACTTCAAGAGAGCAGACTTTGGCCTCTTCAGGAACCTGCTTAGGGTACTTTATAACTAAAGGCTACAATGGTGACTTTAGGAATAGAGACAAATATAACCTAACCCTAACCCTAACCCTAACACTAACCCTAAACCCCTAACCCTAACCCTAACCCTAACACTAACCCCTAACCCCTAACCCTAACCCTAACCCTAACCCCTAACCCCTAACCCTAACCCTAACCCTAACCCTAACCCCTAACCCTAACCCTAACAGTAACCCTAACCCCCTAACCCTAACCCCCTAACCCTAACCCTAACACCCTAACCCTAACCCTAACCCTAACCCTCATCATCCTCCTTATCTACACAGAGAAACCAAGGGAGTCCCCCTGACAGATCCCATGGACTGTCCGAGGCAGCAGGCTCTGACTGGGAGGTAGAAGTTCTCCTGCCCTGACACCTTCTCAGCACCTCTGACACCAGCAGCTCCTGCACACAGAAGGCTCCTGCTTCGCCCCCAGCACCTCTGCAGGCAGAGCTCAGCTCCAAGCACAGGAACAAGCCCAGCGCCTCCTCCTCACCCATCCCCTGCTCCTACAGCTGGGATGGCACCAGCACATCTCCTGACAGCTTCTCCTCCCTTTAGAGCACGCACCCACCATGTGTTTCAAGGCAACACTAAAACAGGATTGCAAAGTCAAAGAACATGTACCTGGATGCGCAGGGCAGCCACGGGAAATGCAGCCTCCCGAGGGAGGGGTCTCCTCTGCACTGGTTCCTGCAGGGCTCTGGCTCCTTAAATAGCCCACGCTCAGCGTGGGGGCCCCGTCACAATGGGTGTCTCCACAGCGACCGCCAGGGCTTTGTGATGGCTTCAGAACATGCAACTCTGTCTGAGGACAGGTGAGCAGTCAACAGAGAGTTGATGGGTCAGGTTTAAAGGGAGAACAGCCATGGGAGACATTACTGTGGGCATCTGCTAGAGACCACCTGATCAAGAGGACTCTGTGGATGAAGCACTCTACAGACAGATAGGAAGAGCCTCACGCTCGCAGGCCCTTGTTCTCATGGGGGACTTCAACCACCCTGACGTCTGTTGGAGCAATGCTACGGCCCAGCACAAGCAATCCAGGAGGTTCCTCGATTGTGTGGAAGATAACTTCCTTCTGCAAGTAATAGAGGAGCCGACAAGGAGGGGTGCCATGCCAGACCTCATGCTCACCAACAGGGAAGGGCTCATTGGAAATGTGACACTCCAGAGCAGCCTTGGTTGCAGCCATCATGAGATGGTCGAATTTGAGATCCTCAGCACAGTGAGAAGAGCGTGCAGCGAGCTCACTGCCCTGGACTTCAAGAGAGCAGACTTTGGCCTCTTCAGGAACCTGCTTAGGGTACTTTATAACTAAAGGCTACAATGGTGACTTTAGGAATAGAGACAAATATAACCTAACCCTAACCCTAACCCTAACACTAACCCTAAACCCCTAACCCTAACCCTAACCCTAACACTAACCCCTAACCCCTAACCCTAACCCTAACCCTAACCCTAACCCCTAACCCCTAACCCTAACCCCTAACCCTAACCCTAACCCCTAACCCTAACCCTAACAGTAACCCTAACCCCCTAACCCTAACCCCCTAACCCTAACCCTAACACCCTAACCCTAACCCTAACCCTAACCCTCATCATCCTCCTTATCTACACAGAGAAACCAAGGGAGTCCCCCTGACAGATCCCATGGACTGTCCGAGGCAGCAGGCTCTGACTGGGAGGTAGAAGTTCTCCTGCCCTGACACCTTCTCAGCACCTCTGACACCAGCAGCTCCTGCACACAGAAGGCTCCTGCTTCGCCCCCAGCACCTCTGCAGGCAGAGCTCAGCTCCAAGCACAGGAACAAGCCCAGCGCCTCCTCCTCACCCATCCCCTGCTCCTACAGCTGGGATGGCACCAGCACATCTCCTGACAGCTTCTCCTCCCTTTAGAGCACGCACCCACCATGTGTTTCAAGGCAACACTAAAACAGGATTGCAAAGTCAAAGAACATGTACCTGGATGCGCAGGGCAGCCACGGGAAATGCAGCCTCCCGAGGGAGGGGTCTCCTCTGCACTGGTTCCTGCAGGGCTCTGGCTCCTTAAATAGCCCACGCTCAGCGTGGGGGCCCCGTCACAATGGGTGTCTCCACAGCGACCGCCAGGGCTTTGTGATGGCTTCAGAACATGCAACTCTGTCTGAGGACAGGTGAGCAGTCAACAGAGAGTTGATGGGTCAGGTTTAAAGGGAGAACAGCCATGGGAGACATTACTGTGGGCATCTGCTAGAGACCACCTGATCAAGAGGACTCTGTGGATGAAGCACTCTACAGACAGATAGGAAGAGCCTCACGCTCGCAGGCCCTTGTTCTCATGGGGGACTTCAACCACCCTGACGTCTGTTGGAGCAATGCTACGGCCCAGCACAAGCAATCCAGGAGGTTCCTCGATTGTGTGGAAGATAACTTCCTTCTGCAAGTAATAGAGGAGCCGACAAGGAGGGGTGCCATGCCAGACCTCATGCTCACCAACAGGGAAGGGCTCATTGGAAATGTGACACTCCAGAGCAGCCTTGGTTGCAGCGATCATGAGATGGTCGAATTTGAGATCCTCAGCACAGTGAGAAGAGTGTGCAGCGAGCTCACTGCCCTGGACTTCAAGAGAGCAGACTTTGGCCTCTTCAGGAACCTGCTTAGGGTACTTTATAACTAAAGGCTACAATGGTGACTTTAGGAATAGAGACAAATATAACCTAACCCTAACCCTAACCCTAACGCTAACCCTAAACCCCTAACCCTAACCCTAACCCTAACACTAACCCCTAACCCCTAACCCTAACCCTAACCCTAACCCTAACCCCTAACCCCTAACCCTAACCCTAACCCTAACCCTAACCCCTAACCCTAACCCTAACAGTAACCCTAACCCCCTAACCCTAACCCCCTAACCCTAACCCTAACACCCTAACCCTAACACCCTAACCCTAACCCTCATCATCCTCCTTATCTACACAGAGAAACCAAGGGAGTCCCCCTGAGAGATCCCATGGACTGTCCGAGGCAGCAGGCTCTGACTGGGAGGTAGAAGTTCTCCTGCCCTGACACCTTCTCAGCACCTCTGACACCAGCAGCTCCTGCACACAGAAGGCTCCTGCTTCGCCCCCAGCACCTCTGCAGGCAGAGCTCAGCTCCAAGCACAGGAACAAGCCCAGCGCCTCCTCCTCACCCATCCCCTGCTCCTACAGCTGGGATGGCACCAGCACATCTCCTGACAGCTTCTCCTCCCTTTAGAGCACGCACCCACCATGTGTTTCAAGGCAACACTAAAACAGGATTGCAAAGTCAAAGAACATGTACCTGGATGCGCAGGGCAGCCACGGGAAATGCAGCCTCCCGAGGGAGGGGTCTCCTCTGCACTGGTTCCTGCAGGGCTCTGGCTCCTTAAATAGCCCACGCTCAGCGTGGGGGCCCCGTCACAATGGGTGTCTCCACAGCGACCGCCAGGGCTTTGTGATGGCTTCAGAACATGCAACTCTGTCTGAGGACAGGTGAGCAGTCAACAGAGAGTTGATGGGTCAGGTTTAAAGGGAGAACAGCCATGGGAGACATTACTGTGGGCATCTGCTAGAGACCACCTGATCAAGAGGACTCTGTGGATGAAGCACTCTACAGACAGATAGGAAGAGCCTCACGCTCGCAGGCCCTTGTTCTCATGGGGGACTTCAACCACCCTGACGTCTGTTGGAGCAATGCTACGGCCCAGCACAAGCAATCCAGGAGGTTCCTCGATTGTGTGGAAGATAACTTCCTTCTGCAAGTAATAGAGGAGCCGACAAGGAGGGGTGCCATGCCAGACCTCATGCTCACCAACAGGGAAGGGCTCATTGGAAATGTGACACTCCAGAGCAGCCTTGGTTGCAGCGATCATGAGATGGTCGAATTTGAGATCCTCAGCACAGTGAGAAGAGCGTGCAGCGAGCTCACTGCCCTGGACTTCAAGAGAGCAGACTTTGGCCTCTTCAGGAACCTGCTTAGGGTACTTTATAACTAAAGGCTACAATGGTGACTTTAGGAATAGAGACAAATATAACCTAACCCTAACCCTAACCCTAACACTAACCCTAAACCCCTAACCCTAACCCTAACCCTAACACTAACCCCTAACCCCTAACCCTAACCCTAACCCTAACCCCTAACCCCTAACCCCTAACCCTAACCCTAACCCTAACCCCTAACCCTAACCCTAACAGTAACCCTAACCCCCTAACCCTAACCCCCTAACCCTAACCCTAACACCCTAACCCTAACCCTAACCCTCATCATCCTCCTTATCTACACAGAGAAACCAAGGGAGTCCCCCTGACAGATCCCATGGACTGTCCGAGGCAGCAGGCTCTGACTGGGAGGTAGAAGTTCTCCTGCCCTGACACCTTCTCAGCACCTCTGACACCAGCAGCTCCTGCACACAGAAGGCTCCTGCTTCGCCCCCAGCACCTCTGCAGGCAGAGCTCAGCTCCAAGCACAGGAACAAGCCCAGCGCCTCCTCCTCACCCATCCCCTGCTCCTACAGCTGGGATGGCACCAGCACATCTCCTGACAGCTTCTCCTCCCTTTAGAGCACGCACCCACCATGTGTTTCAAGGCAACACTAAAACAGGATTGCAAAGTCAAAGAACATGTACCTGGATGCGCAGGGCAGCCACGGGAAATGCAGCCTCCCGAGGGAGGGGTCTCCTCTGCACTGGTTCCTGCAGGGCTCTGGCTCCTTAAATAGCCCACACTCAGCGTGGGGGCCCCGTCACAATGGGTGTCTCCACAGCGACCGCCAGGGCTTTGTGATGGCTTCAGAACATGCAACTCTGTCTGAGGACAGGTGAGCAGTCAACAGAGAGTTGATGGGTCAGGTTTAAAGGGAGAACAGCCATGGGAGACATTACTGTGGGCATCTGCTAGAGACCACCTGATCAAGAGGACTCTGTGGATGAAGCACTCTACAGACAGATAGGAAGAGCCTCACGCTCGCAGGCCCTTGTTCTCATGGGGGACTTCAACCACCCTGACGTCTGTTGGAGCAATGCTACGGCCCAGCACAAGCAATCCAGGAGGTTCCTCGATTGTGTGGAAGATAACTTCCTTCTGCAAGTAATAGAGGAGCCGACAAGGAGGGGTGCCATGCCAGACCTCATGCTCACCAACAGGGAAGGGCTCATTGGAAATGTGACACTCCAGAGCAGCCTTGGTTGCAGCGATCATGAGATGGTCGAATTTGAGATCCTCAGCACAGTGAGAAGAGCGTGCAGCGAGCTCACTGCCCTGGACTTCAAGAGAGCAGACTTTGGCCTCTTCAGGAACCTGCTTAGGGTACTTTATAACTAAAGGCTACAATGGTGACTTTAGGAATAGAGACAAATATAACCTAACCCTAACCCTAACCCTAACACTAACCCTAAACCCCTAACCCTAACCCTAACACTAACCCCTAACCCCTAACCCTAACCCCTAACCCCTAACCCTAACCCTAACCCTAACCCTAACCCCTAACCCTAACCCTAACAGTAACCCTAACCCCCTAACCCTAACCCCCTAACCCTAACCCTAACACCCTAACCCTAACCCTAACCCTAACCCTCATCATCCTCCTTATCTACACAGAGAAACCAAGGGAGTCCCCCTGACAGATCCCATGGACTGTCCGAGGCAGCAGGCTCTGACTGGGAGGTAGAAGTTCTCCTGCCCTGACACCTTCTCAGCACCTCTGACACCAGCAGCTCCTGCACACAGAAGGCTCCTGCTTCGCCCCCAGCACCTCTGCAGGCAGAGCTCAGCTCCAAGCACAGGAACAAGCCCAGCGCCTCCTCCTCACCCATCCCCTGCTCCTACAGCTGGGATGGCACCAGCACATCTCCTGACAGCTTCTCCTCCCTTTAGAGCACGCACCCACCATGTGTTTCAAGGCAACACTAAAACAGGATTGCAAAGTCAAAGAACATGTACCTGGATGCGCAGGGCAGGCACGGGAAATGCAGCCTCCCGAGGGAGGGGTCTCCTCTGCACTGGTTCCTGCAGGGCTCTGGCTCCTTAAATAGCCCACGCTCAGCGTGGGGGCCCCGTCACAATGGGTGTCTCCACAGCGACCGCCAGGGCTTTGTGATGGCTTCAGAACATGCAACTCTGTCTGAGGACAGGTGAGCAGTCAACAGAGAGTTGATGGGTCAGGTTTAAAGGGAGAACAGCCATGGGAGACATTACTGTGGGCATCTGCTAGAGACCACCTGATCAAGAGGACTCTGTGGATGAAGCACTCTACAGACAGATAGGAAGAGCCTCACGCTCGCAGGCCCTTGTTCTCATGGGGGACTTCAACCACCCTGACGTCTGTTGGAGCAATGCTACGGCCCAGCACAAGCAATCCAGGAGGTTCCTCGATTGTGTGGAAGATAACTTCCTTCTGCAAGTAATAGAGGAGCCGACAAGGAGGGGTGCCATGCCAGACCTCATGCTCACCAACAGGGAAGGGCTCATTGGAAATGTGACACTCCAGAGCAGCCTTGGTTGCAGCGATCATGAGATGGTCGAATTTGAGATCCTCAGCACAGTGAGAAGAGCGTGCAGCGAGCTCACTGCCCTGGACTTCAAGAGAGCAGACTTTGGCCTCTTCAGGAACCTGCTTAGGGTACTTTATAACTAAAGGCTACAATGGTGACTTTAGGAATAGAGACAAATATAACCTAACCCTAACCCTAACCCTAACACTAACCCTAAACCCCTAACCCTAACCCTAACCCTAACACTAACCCCTAACCCCTAACCCTAACCCTAACCCCTAACCCCTAACCCTAACCCTAACCCTAACCCTAACCCCTAACCCTAACCCTAACAGTAACCCTAACCCCCTAACCCTAACCCCCTAACCCTAACACCCTAACCCTAACCCTAACCCTAACCCTCATCATCCTCCTTATCTACACAGAGAAACCAAGGGAGTCCCCCTGACAGATCCCATGGACTGTCCGAGGCAGCAGGCTCTGACTGGGAGGTAGAAGTTCTCCTGCCCTGACACCTTCTCAGCACCTCTGACACCAGCAGCTCCTGCACACAGAAGGCTCCTGCTTCGCCCCCAGCACCTCTGCAGGCAGAGCTCAGCTCCAAGCACAGGAACAAGCCCAGCGCCTCCTCCTCACCCATCCCCTGCTCCTACAGCTGGGATGGCACCAGCACATCTCCTGACAGCTTCTCCTCCCTTTAGAGCACGCACCCACCATGTGTTTCAAGGCAACACTAAAACAGGATTGCAAAGTCAAAGAACATGTACCTGGATGCGCAGGGCAGCCACGGGAAATGCAGCCTCCCGAGGGAGGGGTCTCCTCTGCACTGGTTCCTGCAGGGCTCTGGCTCCTTAAATAGCCCACGCTCAGCGTGGGGGCCCCGTCACAATGGGTGTCTCCACAGCGACCGCCAGGGCTTTGTGATGGCTTCAGAACATGCAACTCTGTCTGAGGACAGGTGAGCAGTCAACAGAGAGTTGATGGGTCAGGTTTAAAGGGAGAACAGCCATGGGAGACATTACTGTGGGCATCTGCTAGAGACCACCTGATCAAGAGGACTCTGTGGATGAAGCACTCTACAGACAGATAGGAAGAGCCTCACGCTCGCAGGCCCTTGTTCTCATGGGGGACTTCAACCACCCTGACGTCTGTTGGAGCAATGCTACGGCCCAGCACAAGCAATCCAGGAGGTTCCTCGATTGTGTGGAAGATAACTTCCTTCTGCAAGTAATAGAGGAGCCGACAAGGAGGGGTGCCATGCCAGACCTCATGCTCACCAACAGGGAAGGGCTCATTGGAAATGTGACACTCCAGAGCAGCCTTGGTTGCAGCGATCATGAGATGGTCGAATTTGAGATCCTCAGCACAGTGAGAAGAGCGTGCAGCGAGCTCACTGCCCTGGACTTCAAGAGAGCAGACTTTGGCCTCTTCAGGAACCTGCTTAGGGTACTTTATAACTAAAGGCTACAATGGTGACTTTAGGAATAGAGACAAATATAACCTAACCCTAACCCTAACCCTAACACTAACCCTAAACCCCTAACCCTAACCCTAACCCTAACCCTAACCCCTAACCCCTAACCCTAACCCTAACCCTAACCCCTAACCCCTAACCCTAACCCTAACCCTAACCCTAACCCCTAACCCTAACCCTAACAGTAACCCTAACCCCCTAACCCTAACCCCCTAACCCTAACCCTAACACCCTAACCCTAACCCTAACCCTAACCCTCATCATCCTCCTTATCTACACAGAGAAACCAAGGGAGTCCCCCTGACAGATCCCATGGACTGTCCGAGGCAGCAGGCTCTGACTGGGAGGTAGAAGTTCTCCTGCCCTGACACCTTCTCAGCACCTCTGACACCAGCAGCTCCTGCACACAGAAGGCTCCTGCTTCGCCCCCAGCACCTCTGCAGGCAGAGCTCAGCTCCAAGCACAGGAACAAGCCCAGCGCCTCCTCCTCACCCATCCCCTGCTCCTACAGCTGGGATGGCACCAGCACATCTCCTGACAGCTTCTCCTCCCTTTAGAGCACGCACCCACCATGTGTTTCAAGGCAACACTAAAACAGGATTGCAAAGTCAAAGAACATGTACCTGGATGCGCAGGGCAGCCACGGGAAATGCAGCCTCCCGAGGGAGGGGTCTCCTCTGCACTGGTTCCTGCAGGGCTCTGGCTCCTTAAATAGCCCACGCTCAGCGTGGGGGCCCCGTCACAATGGGTGTCTCCACAGCGACCGCCAGGGCTTTGTGATGGCTTCAGAACATGCAACTCTGTCTGAGGACAGGTGAGCAGTCAACAGAGAGTTGATGGGTCAGGTTTAAAGGGAGAACAGCCATGGGAGACATTACTGTGGGCATCTGCTAGAGACCACCTGATCAAGAGGACTCTGTGGATGAAGCACTCTACAGACAGATAGGAAGAGCCTCACGCTCGCAGGCCCTTGTTCTCATGGGGGACTTCAACCACCCTGACGTCTGTTGGAGCAATGCTACGGCCCAGCACAAGCAATCCAGGAGGTTCCTCGATTGTGTGGAAGATAACTTCCTTCTGCAAGTAATAGAGGAGCCGACAAGGAGGGGTGCCATGCCAGACCTCATGCTCACCAACAGGGAAGGGCTCATTGGAAATGTGACACTCCAGAGCAGCCTTGGTTGCAGCCATCATGAGATGGTCGAATTTGAGATCCTCAGCACAGTGAGAAGAGCGTGCAGCGAGCTCACTGCCCTGGACTTCAAGAGAGCAGACTTTGGCCTCTTCAGGAACCTGCTTAGGGTACTTTATAACTAAAGGCTACAATGGTGACTTTAGGAATAGAGACAAATATAACCTAACCCTAACCCTAACCCTAACACTAACCCTAAACCCCTAACCCTAACCCTAACCCTAACACTAACCCCTAACCCCTAACCCTAACCCTAACCCTAACCCCTAACCCCTAACCCTAACCCTAACCCTAACCCTAACCCCTAACCCTAACCCTAACAGTAACCCTAACCCCCTAACCCTAACCCCCTAACCCTAACCCTAACACCCTAACCCTAACCCTAACCCTAACCCTCATCATCCTCCTTATCTACACAGAGAAACCAAGGGAGTCCCCCTGACAGATCCCATGGACTGTCCGAGGCAGCAGGCTCTGACTGGGAGGTAGAAGTTCTCCTGCCCTGACACCTTCTCAGCACCTCTGACACCAGCAGCTCCTGCACACAGAAGGCTCCTGCTTCGCCCCCAGCACCTCTGCAGGCAGAGCTCAGCTCCAAGCACAGGAACAAGCCCAGCGCCTCCTCCTCACCCATCCCCTGCTCCTACAGCTGGGATGGCACCAGCACATCTCCTGACAGCTTCTCCTCCCTTTAGAGCACGCACCCACCATGTGTTTCAAGGCAACACTAAAACAGGATTGCAAAGTCAAAGAACATGTACCTGGATGCGCAGGGCAGGCACGGGAAATGCAGCCTCCCGAGGGAGGGGTCTCCTCTGCACTGGTTCCTGCAGGGCTCTGGCTCCTTAAATAGCCCACGCTCAGCGTGGGGGCCCCGTCACAATGGGTGTCTCCACAGCGACCGCCAGGGCTTTGTGATGGCTTCAGAACATGCAACTCTGTCTGAGGACAGGTGAGCAGTCAACAGAGAGTTGATGGGTCAGGTTTAAAGGGAGAACAGCCATGGGAGACATTACTGTGGGCATCTGCTAGAGACCACCTGATCAAGAGGACTCTGTGGATGAAGCACTCTACAGACAGATAGGAAGAGCCTCACGCTCGCAGGCCCTTGTTCTCATGGGGGACTTCAACCACCCTGACGTCTGTTGGAGCAATGCTACGGCCCAGCACAAGCAATCCAGGAGGTTCCTCGATTGTGTGGAAGATAACTTCCTTCTGCAAGTAATAGAGGAGCCGACAAGGAGGGGTGCCATGCCAGACCTCATGCTCACCAACAGGGAAGGGCTCATTGGAAATGTGACACTCCAGAGCAGCCTTGGTTGCAGCGATCATGAGATGGTCGAATTTGAGATCCTCAGCACAGTGAGAAGAGCGTGCAGCGAGCTCACTGCCCTGGACTTCAAGAGAGCAGACTTTGGCCTCTTCAGGAACCTGCTTAGGGTACTTTATAACTAAAGGCTACAATGGTGACTTTAGGAATAGAGACAAATATAACCTAACCCTAACCCTAACCCTAACACTAACCCTAAACCCCTAACCCTAACCCTAACCCTAACACTAACCCCTAACCCCTAACCCTAACCCTAACCCTAACCCCTAACCCCTAACCCTAACCCTAACCCTAACCCTAACCCCTAACCCTAACCCTAACAGTAACCCTAACCCCCTAACCCTAACCCCCTAACCCTAACCCTAACCCTAACACCCTAACCCTAACCCTAACCCTAACCCTCATCATCCTCCTTATCTACACAGAGAAACCAAGGGAGTCCCCCTGACAGATCCCATGGACTGTCCGAGGCAGCAGGCTCTGACTGGGAGGTAGAAGTTCTCCTGCCCTGACACCTTCTCAGCACCTCTGACACCAGCAGCTCCTGCACACAGAAGGCTCCTGCTTCGCCCCCAGCACCTCTGCAGGCAGAGCTCAGCTCCAAGCACAGGAACAAGCCCAGCGCCTCCTCCTCACCCATCCCCTGCTCCTACAGCTGGGATGGCACCAGCACATCTCCTGACAGCTTCTCCTCCCTTTAGAGCACGCACCCACCATGTGTTTCAAGGCAACACTAAAACAGGATTGCAAAGTCAAAGAACATGTACCTGGATGCGCAGGGCAGCCACGGGAAATGCAGCCTCCCGAGGGAGGGGTCTCCTCTGCACTGGTTCCTGCAGGGCTCTGGCTCCTTAAATAGCCCACGCTCAGCGTGGGGGCCCCGTCACAATGGGTGTCTCCACAGCGACCGCCAGGGCTTTGTGATGGCTTCAGAACATGCAACTCTGTCTGAGGACAGGTGAGCAGTCAACAGAGAGTTGATGGGTCAGGTTTAAAGGGAGAACAGCCATGGGAGACATTACTGTGGGCATCTGCTAGAGACCACCTGATCAAGAGGACTCTGTGGATGAAGCACTCTACAGACAGATAGGAAGAGCCTCACGCTCGCAGGCCCTTGTTCTCATGGGGGACTTCAACCACCCTGACGTCTGTTGGAGCAATGCTACGGCCCAGCACAAGCAATCCAGGA